>NC_090260.1:51060667-51092673 GCF_037325665.1 Littorina saxatilis
CAGCTTGGAGGCTTACACATTAATGAATAAGTTTGCTCATTAAAGTTGTCATTAAAATCGATTGTTCCCAAACAGATTTAAAAATGATTGCATCGTATTCTTCATGACATTCTGAATCTAAAAATATATACATATGTCCTGTTTACTCGTAAAACGTGATCACAATTAACGAAAATAGATTAATTAGTTTTACGATTAAAATGTAAGAAATCGATCCAAAAACGATTTCATCTTATTCTTTATCGTTTCCTGATTCCAAAAACATATAGATATGATAGGTTGTATTCAAAACAAGCTCAGAAAGTTAACACGAATACAGAAAAGCGCGCTTTCCTGCTTAGCACAATACGCTACCGCGCTATTCTGGCGTGTACGTGCATATAACTGCGTTTTGCACGTGGGAGGTGTGCGATTTCCTTCTTGCGGGGATTGACGAAGCTGTACTGTCTTGGTGAAAAAAATACAGTGCGTTCAGTTTCATTCCGTGAGTTCGACAGCTTGACTAAATGTAGTAATTTCGCCTTACGCGACTTGTTTTTACATTTAGTCAAGTTTTGACTAAATATTTTAAGGTAGAGGGGTGAATCGAGACGAGGGTCGTGGTGTGTGTGTGTGTGTGTGTGTGTGTGTGTGTGTGTGTGTGTGTGTGTGTGTGTGTGTGTGTGTGTGTGCGTGCGTGTGTGCGTCCGTGCGTGCGTGCGTGCGTGTGTGCGTGCGTGTGTGTGTGTGTGTGTGTGTGTGTGTGTGTGTATAGCGATTCAGAGTAAACTACTGGACCGATCTTTATGAATTTTTTCATGAGAGTTCCTGGGTATGATATCCCCAGACGTGTGTTTTCCATTTTTTTGATAAATATCTTTGATGACGTCATATCCGGCATTTTGTAAAAGTTGAGGCGGCACTGTCACACCCTCATTTTTCAATCAAATTGATTGACATTTTGGCCAAGCAATCTTCGACGAAGGCCGGACTTTGATATTGCATTTCAGCTTGGAGGCTTAAAAATTAATTCATGACCTTGGTCTTTAAAAATCTGAAAATTGTAATTACAATTATTTTGTTATAAAACGATTCAAAATTACGTTTATCGTATTTTGCATTATTTTTTAATTCCAAAAACATATAAATATGTTATATTCCGATTAAAAACAAGCTCCGAAAATTAAAAATATAAAAATTATGATTAAAATAAAAATTCCGAAATCGATTTAAAAACAATTTTATCTTATTTCTTGTCGGTTCCTGATTCCAAAAACATATAGATATGATATGTTTGGATTAAAAACACGTTCAGATATTTAAAAAGAATAGAGATATAGAAAAGCGTGCTATCCTCCTCAGCGCAACCGCTACCGCGCTTTTCTGGATTGTTAATTTCACTGCGTTTGCCACGAGCGGTGGACAGACGATGCTACGAGTGTACGGTCTTGCGGAAAAAATGCAATGCGTTCAGTTTCATTCTGTGAGTTCGACTGAGCTTGACTAAAAATGTTGTATTTTCGCCTTACGCGACTTGTTATGTTTTACATTTAGTCAAGTTATATAGAGACGGGGAATCGAGACGAGGGTTGTGGTGATGTGTGTGTGTGTGTGTGTGTGCGTGTGTGTGTGTGTGTGTGTGTGTGTGTGTGTGTGTGTGTGTTTGTGTGTGTGTGGGTTTCTGTGTGTGTGTGTGTGTGTGTGTGTGTGTGTGTGTGTGTGTGTGTGTGTGTGTGTGTGTGTGTGTGTGTGTGTGTGTGTGTGTAGATCGGTTCCGATAAAACTACTGAACCGATATGCCTGAAACTTAACATGAGAATTCCTTAGTATAATTTCCCCCGACTTTTTTTTTTTTTTTTTAAAGTGTCTTTGATAACGTCATACCGGCTTTTTGCGAAAGTCGAGGCGGACTGTCACGCTCTCATTTTCCAACTGATTTTGATGACAATTTTGTCAAATAATCTTCGACGAAGCCCGGACTTTGGTGTTGTATTTCAGCTTGGAGGCTTACAAATTAATAAATGAGTTTGCTCATTTAGGTTGTCATTGACATCACATTTTCGCAAACAGATTCAAAATTGATTACATCGTAATGTCCATCAAATTCTGAATAAAAAAATATATACATATGTCATGTTTACTCTTAAAATGTGATCATAATTAACGAAATTAGGTTAATTAGTACTGTACTTCTTCTTCTTCTTCGTCGTTCGCTCAGACAGCAACTCCGGAGGCCCTGATGAAGGCTGCTGTACGCCGGAGGCTCTCCATGGGTCCATAGAGTTTGTCCCTCATCGGTGTGTCTGTACTACGAACAACATTTAAGAAATTGATCCAAATTTTGTTTCATCTGATCCTTAATCATTTCGTGATTGCAAAAACATATATATATATTATATATAGGATATGTTTTATTTAAAACATGCTCAGAAAATTAAAAAAAATACAGTAAAGCGCGCTTTCCTGCTCAACGCAATACGCTACCGCGCTATTCTGGCTTGTTGCTTTCACTTCGTTGTACACGTGAAAAGTGTGCGACTTCCTGTCTTGTCTTGGTTAAAAAATGAAGTGCGTTCAGTTTCATTCCGTGAGTTCGACAGCTTGACTAGATGTAGTAATTTCGCCTTACGCGACTTGTTTTCTTTTGATTCCTAATCATTTAGCAGATTTGCAAAGTGTTAACTGAGTACTCTTCCTTCGAACAGACTGTTTGTATCCTTGGCACAAAGGGTCAAAAATCCAAAAAATAAGCCCTTAAAAAAATATGCCCCTATTTTTGAAAATATGCCCTCAAATATTTACAGCCATAAGAAAATAAGGGCATAATGAAATAAGTCCTTTTTTCTGTTAAGGCCTTACAGAAATAAGGCCTTGTTTCTGTTATGACCTTAAAAAAATATACCCATAAAAAAGAAACCCTTAAAAAAATATGCCCATATTTTTCTGCTCATCGCTACTGCGCATCCTGACATTCGAAAGCGCGCACAAACTCGCCTCTCGTTCAAAACATCCGTCATAACATCGAGCGGATGCATGTTTGTTATGAGATCTCTGCGCATGTGCGGCGCAGCCGAATTCTATTCAGCTTCATGATTGGTAACAAAAATAAGGCCTTATTTTTTATGCCCTTATTTTTTTATGCCCTTATTTTTTTTAAGGCCTTACAGAAATAAGGCCTTATTTCTAGTAAGGCCTTATTTAATTATTTTTATGCCCATATTTTTGTAAGGGCTTAAAGATTTTAGGCCTTAATCATGGAAAATAAGGCCTTATTTTAGAAATAAGGGCTTATTTTCACAAATATGGGCATATTTTCAAAAACAAGGCCTTATTTTTTTAAGGGCTTATTTTTTGGATTTTTGACCCTTTGTGCCACGGATATGTTTGCTTGTGTATCCCGATAGATGTTTCAGCGCGCACGCGTGCGTGTGTGTGCGTGTGTGTGTATTTGTGTGCATTCTGGCTTGTCGCTTTCACTTCGTTTTGCACGTGAAAAGTGCGCGACTTCCTTCTCACAGGGATTGACGGTGTGTGTGTGTATGTGTGTGTGTGTGTGTGTGTGTGTGTGTGTGTGTGTGTGTGTGTGTGTGTGTGTGTGTGTGTGTGTGTGGGTTGACCACAGTGCTTTTGCAGGTGAAAAAGGAGAGATATAATGATCATATAGGACAGTATACTGTGTGTCGCTTTGAAATCACCTGGCACTTTATTGAATTTTGACAGAACGGCTACAATGACGGCGATTGAAGTCAGTGCCAACTTGTTAGAATCTTGCTCAAAAGCAGACTCTGCAAAAAGGTTTTCACTGATCAGTTTTAGATCGCACATTGTCAAGTACGCACGGTGCCGAAGAGCTGAACATTGACACGGTGACCGAGTTCCTTCGCTTCTTAGCTGTCAAACACGTTAGCTTGCCTGTAGGTTTTGGTTAGAGAGAGGGAGAGAGAGAGAGAGAGAGAGCGAGAGAGAGAGCGAGAGAGAGAGAGAGAGAGAGAGAGAGAGAGAGGGAGGGAGGGAGGGACGGAGGGACGGAGGGAGGGACGGACGGACGGACGGACAGACGGACAGATATACGTACAAATTCAAAGGGTGGCTAAAGATTGGTTTGCATGATTTGAACATTGATTGAGGGGTGTACACAAAACAGGGACTGTTGCCTTAGATTTGTTTGTATACAGATGAACAGGGTGTTAGGAAACGCTGCCGTTGCTGAGCTTTGGTTCGGTTTTGTGTGTTGCATGTGGTTGACTTATTTGTACTTTGTGGGAAAGTACCGATATTATATTTTGTAAACACAATATTTATGCTTGGACGAGAATGCAGGTGAACTTTCTAGTCCTGTCAAAACAAGTTGTTTACCATGCTGATTTAGTGTGAGTTCGTGGCGTTCGATCGGATTAAGGGCGTCGGCACCTTTTGATGTACGTCACAGAGAACGTCACCATTCTAGTCCATGGGCGGTTCGCATATAATGTAGTTGTATCATGTTCGGTCTGGAATATTCTCGAGATTGAGTATTTACTATATATGCCAGCGCGATTTGAATGTTAAAAAAGCTTCTATTTGAGTTCTGCTACGTTGTGCAGTTGTATGTATTGAATGCTGAATAAATCCTCGAACTCAATTTGACGAGTTGTTTTCTGTTGCTGCGAAGACGGGCGACGTAGAATAAAAGAACACAACTATACGACGTTTGAGAACTTGTGGCAATCTCAAGTGTCGTGTAACAATTGGGGGCCAAGCCGGGATCTACGTTTAACGCCAAGGGTTTTCCAGCAACAAGGACTAGTGTCAAGACAGTCACAGGAGGTAGCCATCAATCGGGTGTATCCTGAGGGATCAGTATTGAGACTACGGAACCGTGGATTCGGTGTGACTGTGGGAAGAGTTTGGTAATCGCCGCAGCTCGATACGGTGAGCGACGCCGGAGTGTATCGGGATTACAGAGGTTAGCTGCCGTTTGGACGAGACGGACTTCGTCGCGGAGCTAGTGCATTAATACTACGAAATACGACTGAGGTACGTCGCGTACGTATCGTGAGCAGAGTGCGCCGTCACGTTAGACGAGGAGGGTGGCAGCCTGCGTCTACGAAGGTGAACAGCGTGAGCGTGAAGAAAGACAAGCGCAGCGTGAAGATAAAGAAAGACAGGCGCAGCGTGAAGAAAGAGAAAGAGAAGCACAGCGTGAAGAAAGGCAAATTGAGCTGAAACGCTTAGAGCTCCAGATAGAAATGGAGACGAAACGCTTAGAGCTTCAGACAGAAATGGTGCGTGTTCAAAGTGAGCACGAGGCACCACGCCAAAGAGATAACCAGCAGCAAATGTTACACAGGGCACCGAAACTTCCAGCATTCGCTGACGGGAAGGACCAGATCGACTGCTACCTTGCAAGATTCGAGAGGTTCGCTGAGAGTGCTAGATGGCAGCGCGACGACTGGGCGATTCTACTCAGCGCACATTTGACTGGGGCAGCACTTGAGGTCTACGCTAGACTCTCAAACGATGACGCCAGAGACTATGATGTACTGAAGGAAGCTCTGTTGCGTTGCTACAACTTCACTGAAAGGGGCTACCGTCAACGCTTCCGCGAATGCCAGCCATTGTCTGGAGAGACACCGAGCCAGTTTGTGGAGCGCCTGTCGTCATACCTGCAGAAGTGGGTGGAGTTATCAGGTGAAGAGCAGTCATACGAGAGTCTGCGGGACTTGATCGTGAAGGAGCAGTTCCTTAATGCCTGCCCGAAGGACCTGGCGACCCGCTTGGAAGAGCAAAAACTGCGGGGTTTGAAGGACATTACTGATCAATCAATCAATCAATGAGGCTTATATCGCGCATATTCCGTGGGTACAGTTCTAGGCGCTCTGCAGTGATGCCGTGTGAGATGAAATTTTATACGGCCAGTAGATTGCAGCCATGTCGGCGCATATTTACCTTTCACGGCCTTATTCCAAGTCACACGGGTATGGTAGACAATTATTAACTGTGCCTAAGCAATTTTGCCAGGAAAGACCCTTTTGTCAATCGTGGGATCTTTAACGTGCACACCCAATGTAGTATACACGGGGGGTGGTTCGGACACCGTAGAGAGTCTGCACACAAAGTTGACTCTGTGAAATAAATTTCCGCCGAACCTGGGATCGAACTCGCGCTGACAGCGGCCAAGTGAATACAAATCCAGCGCGCTACCAACTGAGCTATATCCCCGCTGATGCTGCTGAGCGTTATCTCATTGCTCATGGAAGGACCCTGGGGACGTCAAAGTCATCAAAACCTTTCCAGAAGAGCGGGAACCAGGGAAACCAACCTGCCAAGGGACACACTGAGTCCGCACCATCATCCAATGAAGGGCAGAACATAACGTGTTTCCATTGCAATGCCAAGGGCCACCGAGTCGCCAACTGTCCCCAAAAGAAAAATAACGGACATGTCAATGACAAAGCGCAAGAACATCGACGGAGATATTACGACAACAAGAGGCAAACGAGTGGCTCGAACCAACAAGTATGTGCGAGCAGCGTCATACTTCCAAGGGCTGCCGAGCAAGTGGCTACACCATCGGACGTGGAAGAATGTATATCTGATGGCCAGCTTCTACTCGCCAATGGCAGGTCAATCTCTGTCGTCGCCAGCGCAGCTGTGTCAGTGTCGAACATGCCCGTGTCGAAGGGATTTGTTGAGAAGCAGGAAGTGACTGTTCTCAGAGATTCGGGCTGCAATGGAGTCATTGTCAAAGAGGATCTGGTGCCAACAGAGAAATTCACTGGTGACTTCAAGTGGACGCTCATGGCTGACAGCAAATGCGTGAAGGCACCAGTGGTAAAAATCCAGATCGATACTCCATACTTCACCGGTGAAGTTGAGGCCGTCTGCCTGAAGAAGCCCTTGTACGATCTACTAATTGGGAACATTGGGGGTGCGAGACGTCCTGATGACCCTGATGTCGAATGGAGAATGGGCGCAGCTCAGCCTGCTGTTGAGGAGGAAGACCCACTGCCATTCGCGAATGAAGATATCAGCGAACTGTTACGAGATGACAGAGCAACTGTGCATCGCCGCGACCAGCCGCAGGTTGTAAGCGCTGTGACGACCAGAGCCCAGGCGAAGAAGGACAAAACAACTACGCCACTCAGGGTCACCAACAGTTCTGCAACTGCTGTCGTGGACAGGGATCGGCTGATTCAGCTACAGGAAGCTGATTTGACCTTGACAAAGTACAGGAGTCGTCCTGTCAAGGAGATGACTAAGGGCGAAGGCACTGTGCACTTTGAAGTAAAGGCCAAGATCCTGTACAGAGTGTTCCAGCACCCGAGAGTCAACGGTGGGAAGCCATTACGTCAAGTTCTGGTGCCTCAACCACTTAGGCGCCAGGTGATGGAGGTGGCCCACGACTCTATTATGGGAGGTCACCTGGGTGTCAAGAAGACATCGGACAGAATCCAGGCTGCGTTTTACTGGCCAGGACTGCATGCAGATGTGACTCGATTCTGCCGATCGTGCGATATTTGCCAGAAAACCATACCTCGAGGAAGGGTCCCGAAAGTGCTGTTGCAGAAGATGCCTTTGATCGACCGACCTTTCAAGAGGGTGGCCATTGACCTCATCGGCGAGATAAAACCGCCAAGTGAAGCGGGTCATCGTTGGGTACTGACCCTGGTAGACTATGCAACCAGGTACCCAGAAGCCGTGCCTCTGAAGAAAATTGACACCGAGACTGTTGCCGAGGCACTTGTGGACATTTTCAGCAGAATTGGGGTTCCTGAAGAGATCCTCACAGACCTGGGGACACAGTTTGTCTCTGAATGCATGGAAGAGGTCAACAGGCTGCTGAGCATTCGTCACTTGACTACGACACCCTATCACCCGATGTGCAATGGGCTGGTCGAAAAATTCAATGCGACGCTGAAGTCCACGCTGAAGACACTATGCAGTGAGCAGCCAAGGCAGTGGCATCGCTACATCAATGCCTTGCTGTTTGCATACAGGTAGGTGCCACAAGAGTCCACTGGATTCTCCCCGTTCGAGCTGATGTACGAGCGGACCGTGAGAGGCCCGATGCAAATACTAAAGGAATTGTGGACGAAAGATGTGGACACACCTGAAGTGAAGAACAGTTACCAGTACGTGTTTGAGTTGCGAGAGAAACTGGAGGAGACTCTCGAGATTGCTAGAGAAAACTTGAGAAAGTCTCAGGATAGTGTAAAGCACTACTACGACCGCAAAGCCGTAAACAGGAAGTTTACACCAGGTAACAAAGTGCTGATACTGCTTCCCACTGATCACAACAAACTACTGATGCAGTGGAAAGGCCCATACGAGGTTGAGGCCGTGGTAGGGATCAACGACTACAAGGTGAATGTCGGCAAGAAGTCCAAGATCTACCACGCTAACCTCCTGAAACTGTATGTGGAGAGACCTCCGGAAGCAGTACAGGTCGCAGCAAGTGCGGAAGAACCAGCCGAACTAGACGAGTTCGACGGTGAGGAACTACTGGAGTTGGGAGACCTCCACAAGAAAGAGGGAGTGGATGACGTCAAGTTAGGACCTGACCTGACAGAAGACCAGCAGAAGGAGCTGCATGATTTTATGGGCGACTTCACCCATAGGTTCTCTGATGTTCCAGGCTCTACGTCCTTGGTTGAACATGAAGTCCACCTCACATCTGACGTTCCTGTTCGCTCGAAACCATACCCTATCCCGTTTCAGGCTCGGGAATCCTTGAAGAAGGACATCGACAACATGTTGAAGATGGGGGTCATCCGTGAGTCATCATCCCCTTACTCATCTCCCGTTGTTGTTGTCAAGAAGAAAGACGGCACAAACAGGGTATGCATTGACTTCAGGAAAGTCAATAAGATCACCGTGTTTGACCCTGAACCAATGCCGACGGCAACTGATCTATTCCGACAGTTAACCGGCAGTAAGATCTTCTCAAAGATCGATCTCAGCAAGGGATATTGGCAGATTCCTGTGCGCGAAGAGGACATACCAAAGACCGCCTTTGCAACTCCAGACGGAACGTATGAGTGCCTGCGGATGCCTTTTGGCATGGTGAACAGTGGTGCTACCCTGAAGAGGGGAATGCGAAAAATGCTCAAAGGAATGAAGAATGTTGTGTACTACTGGGATGATCTGCTAGTCCACACGGAGACCTTTGCGGAGCATCTGGAGACTTTGAGGGAACTGTTTTCCCGCCTGACAAAAGCCAATCTGACCGTGAGACCCAGCAAGTGCATTTTGGGGACCGACAACGTTGACTTCATAGGTCATTCACTGAAGGAAGGTCAAAAGGGGCTTTTGTTGGAAAACGTCACCAAGATCCTCAATGCGCCACGTCCTGAAACCAAGAAGCAGGTGCGATCCTTCCTTGGATTGGCTGGGTACTACAGAGAGTTCATTCCAAACTTCGCCGCCATAACGGCGCCTTTGTCGGACATGACCCGAAAAGGATGCCCCAACCGAATACTCTGGGGACCAGCTCAGGAGAAGGCATACCAGACCGTGCGCGACCTGATGTCACGAGACCCGGTGCTACGCCTTCCTGATACTGCCAAAGAGTTCATCTTGCGTACAGACGCATCGGACGAAGGGATCGGCGCCATGCTGATGCAAGAGCATGGAGGTAAACCATTTCCGGTCAGCTATGCCAGCAAGAAGCTGTCAGGAGCCGAGAAGAACTACTCGACCATGGAGAAAGAGTGTTTAGCCATCGTGTGGGGAATCAAGAAATTTGAACTCTACCTCCAAGGGGTGAAATTCGTGCTTCAGACTGATCACAAACCCCTCACCTACCTGAACTCTGCGAAGTTTGTGAATAATCGTATCATGAGGTGGGTGATGTACTTGCAGAACTTTGATATGCGAGTGGAATCGATCAAGGGTTCAGACAATGTTGGAGCAGATTTTCTCAGCCGAGTATGTGAGTAAAACTGTGTTCATTCTCCAACAGACTGATGTACATACCTGGATTTCAATCTGTTATGTATACATAATATGTGTATAGGTAGCGTTTCAATGATTGAAAGAAATTAGGTAAATTTCTTCTGGTGTTGGGGGTAATGTTAGGAAACGCTGCCGTTGTTGAGCTTTGGTTCGGTTTTGTGTGTTGCATGTGGTTGACTTATTTGTACTTTGTGGGAAAGTACCGATATTATATTTTGTAAACACAATATTTATGCTTGGACGAGAATGCAGGTGAACTTTCTAGTCCTGTCAAAACAAGTTGTTTACCATGCTGATTTAGTGTGAGTTCGTGGCGTTCGATCGGATTAAGGGCGTCGGCACCTTTTGATGTACGTCACAGAGAACGTCACCATTCTAGTCCATGGGCGGTTCGCATATAATGTAGTTGTATCATGTTCGGTCTGGAATATTCTCGAGATTGAGTATTTACTATATATGCCAGCGCGATTTGAATGTTAAAAAAGCTTCTATTTGAGTTCTGCTACGTTGTGCAGTTGTATGTATTGAATGCTGAATAAATCCTCGAACTCAATTTGACGAGTTGTTTTCTGTTGCTGCGAAGACGGGCGACGTAGAATAAAAGAACACAACTATACGACGTTTGAGAACTTGTGGCAATCTCAAGTGTCGTGTAACACAGGGGCAGGACCAACATATTGGGGTGTTGAGGGTTGGTAGGGGAGTGGGGGGAGGGGGGGGGGGGGGTGGCCCAAAGCGGGACTGCAGCTGGGTTTGTATGATTTGATAATGTGTACTCATAATGACATGGGTTCTAATGGACATATGCACACGTAAGTGTGCAGTTCAACATAGCAAGTCCCTTTACGTTTGAAGGCTGTGTTTGCATTATGCGCTGTGTATCAAGTTTTAGAAATATAAGATGACTGCCATATTTTTGTTGCTTCTAAGTTTCCCTTGCTCCACACACAGTTCTACTGGCGACATAGTGCATGGTTCTTTACATGGTCTACTGGCGACATAGAGCATGGTTCTTTAAATGGTCTACTGGCGACATAGTGCATGGTTCTTTACATGGTCTACTGGCGACATAGTGCATGGTTCTTTAAATGGTCTACTGGCGACATAGTGCATGGTTCTTTACATGGTCTACTGGCGACATAGTGCATGCTTCATTACATGGTCTACTGGCGACATAGTGCATGCTTCCTTACATGGTCTACTGGCGACATAGTGCATGCTTCTTTAAATGGTCTACTGGCGACATAGTGCATGCTTCTTTACATGGTCTACTGGCGACATAGTGCATGCTTCTTTACATGGTCTACTGGCGACATAGTGCATGCTTCTTTACATGGTCTACTGGCGACATAGTGCATGCTTCTTTACATGGTCTACTGGCGACATAGTGCATGCTTCATTACATGGTCTACTGGCGACATAGTGCATGCTTCTTTACATGGTCTACTGGCGACATAATGCATGCTTCTTTACATGGTCTACTGGCGACATAGTGCATGCTTCATTACATGGTCTACTGGCGACATAGTGCATGCTTCTTTGCATGATCTACTGGCGACATAGTGCATGCTTCTTTACATGGTCTACTGGCGACATAGTGCATGGTTCTCCACACACAGTTCTACTGGCGACATAGTGCATGGTTCTCCACATACAGTTCTACTGGCGACATAGTGCATGGTTCTCCACATACAGTTCTACTGGCGACATAGTGCATGGTTCTCCACATACAGTTCTACTGGCGACATAGTGCATGGTTCTTTACATGGTCTACTGGCGACATAGTGCATGCTTCATTACATGGTCTACTGGCGACATAGTGCATGCTTCTTTACATGGTCTACTGGCGACATAGTGCATGGTTCTTTACATGGTCTACTGGCGACATAGTGCATGCTTCATTACATGGTCTACTGGCGACATAGTGCATGGTTCTCCACATACAGTTCTACTGGCGACATAGTGCATGGTTCTTTACATACAGTTCTACTGGCGACATAGTGCATGGTTCTTTAAATGGTCTGTTGTGGAGGATGTTGTTTGATGCCATGTATGTTATGTACTTTATGTCTATAACACTTTCTTGTTTGTATAAGGACCTGCACATCTTGAGTCTTGTGAATGGTATGACGAGCAGAAGGTTCAACAGTTACTATTGTTTGTTTAAATAAATACGAATTTAGTCTAACACTGAGTGTGTCAGTGTGACACTGAAGCTTGGGTGCGCGCCGAGTACGAGTGTAGCTATGATTTATTAATCCAGTCTGGGTTTTTTCTCTCACACAAGTTTACTACATTGAGTACCTTCTCTTTGGTGCGAATACATCCAACCCCACACACATGTTAAATCCTGAAACCAGCACATTGAAGTCCGCTGTTGTATGCCTTTCATTGGCTTTGCGTTCATCTTCAGAACGACCTCTCTCCGCAATCCATTGGACAGAATACAGAATCTTGAATTGCCCAAGGTTGGGAATTTGTCTTGACAATTGCGGTTAAGAAACATTCACTCCAGCTATATATGTACACCAACACTCACATCCATAAAAAAAAAGATCAACGACATGAACATAAACAAGACATTGGACAGCAATCAAGTCGTTACGATCTTTTTCTTCTTTTTCTTTGTTCATGGGCTGAAACTCCCACGTTCACTCATGTTTTTGCATGAGTAGGTTTGTACGTGTATGACCGTTTTTACCCCGCCTTTCAGGCAACATACGCCGCTTTCGGGGGAAGCATGCTGGGTATTTGTGTGTTTCTATAACCCAACGAACTCTGACATGGATTACAGGATCTTTTCCGTGCACACTTGGCCTTGTGCTTGCGTGTACACACGAAGGAGGATAAGACACTAACAGGTCTGCACATAAGTGGACCTGGGAGATCGGAAAAATCTCTACCATTAAGCCACCAGGGGGCCGCGGCCGGGATTCGAACTCACGACCTTCTGATTCGGAGGCTGATGTCTTACCACTACTCCACTGCGGCCGTCAGTCGTTACGATCATTCTTGTACGATTAACAAACAGTCCTTTCAAACAGGACATACACAACCACGCATACAACACACAACACACAACACACAACACACAACACACAACACACAACACACAACACACAACACACAACACACACCACACAACACCCAACACACAACACACACCACACAACACACAACACACACCGCAACATCGTGTCGCCATAGGCCGGCGCCATCTTGTGTATTATAACACGTCGTGCGTACATAGAATTTGGCAAACGCGTGACTGACCTAAAGACGCTCTCACAGAAGCCTACTTTAAGTTTTCCGTCGCTTCACTTTGTCGGGATTGCATAATGCTTTGACCGGACGTCAATCCACGATGACAAACTCCAAGTTTCAAATGGAAGCCTATCAATACTTCGCATAACTTAGGGTCTCGGCCTTCTATACTTCTTAGTTGTAACATAACTTAGGGTCTCGGCCTTCTATACTTCTTAGTTGTAACATAACTTAGGGTCTCGGCCTTCTATACTTCTTAGTTGTAACATGACTTAGGGTCTCGGCCTTCTATACTTCTTAGTTGTAACATGACTTAGGGTCTCGGCCTTCTATACTTCTTAGTTGTAACATGACTTAGGGTCTCGGCCTTCTATACTTCTTAGTTGTAACATGACTTAGGGTCTCGGCCTTCTATACTTCTTAGTTGTAACATGACGGAGCAACACACGTTTGGAACAGTTACAGTCCTCTTTGGAAAGAACTTTTTCAGGAACCATTGCTGAATGAACAACACTGGCAGACATCATTAGTTTGACTCATTGGTGTTTCAGGCAACACAGGGCGAGTACAATGGGGAACAAGCAGGGACGTAGCGAGGCTTCAAAGAAACAACGCCAGGTAGGCCGCTGTCACGGTGCTGCGCTGTCCATTCCATTCTGTTGTCCGTCGTGCTTTGTTGTGTTTGTGCGTTGTCCATCGTGTTGTATTGTCTATTGCATTAGAGAGTCCAGAGCATTGTAGTTTGTAAAGCAATATGTTGTGCATTACATTGTATTATCCGTCGGGTTATAATGTCTATTATTATATATCGTATTGTCCATAGCATTGAATCGTAAGATGTCCCCAGCATTGTGTTGTCCATAACATTGTATTTTGTAAAGCATTATGTTGTGCATTACATTGTATTATTCATCAGGTATATCGTCCATTATATTGTATTGTCCATAGCATTGTATTGTCCATAGCATTGTACTGTCCATAACATTGTACTGTCCATAGCATTGTACTGTCCATAGCATTGTACTGTCCACAGCATTGTGTTGTTCATAGCATTGTATTGTCCATAGCATTGTATTGTCCATGATATTGTAGTTTCCATAGCATTGTACTGTCCATAGCATTGTATTGTCCATAGCATTGTGTTGTTCATAGCATTGTGTTGTTCATAGCAATGTATTGTCCATAACATTGTACTGTCCATAGCATTGTGTTGTTCATAGCATTGTACTGTCCATGATATTGTAGTTTCCATAGCATTGTACTGTCCATAGCATTGTATTGTCCATAGCATTGTGTTGTCCATAGTATTGTGTTGTCCATAGCATTGTACTGTCCATATCATTGTGTTGTCCATAGCATTGTACTGTCCATAGCATTGTACTGTCCATAGCATCGTATTGTCCATAGCATTGTATTGTCCATAGCATTGTGTTGTTCATAGCATTGTACTGTCCATAGCATTGTACTGTCCATAGCATTGTGTTGTTCATAGCATTGTATTGTCCATAGCATTGTATTGTCCATAGTATGTTATTGTCCATAGTATTGTACTGTCCATAGCATTGTATTGTCCATAGCATTGTACTGTCCATAGCATTGTACTGTCCATAGCATTGTATTGTCCATAGTATTGTATTGTCCATAGCATTGTACTGTCCATAGCATTGTATTGTCCATAGCATTGTACTGTCCATAGCATTGTGTTGTCCATAGCATTGTGTTGTCCATAGCATTGTACTGTTCATAGTATTGCACTGTCCATGGCATTGTACTGTCCATAGCATTGTATTGTCCATAGCATTGTATTGTCCATAGTATTGTGTTGTTCATAGCATTGTGTTGTCCATAGCATTGTATTGTCCATAGCATTGTGTTTTCCAAAGCATTGTATTGTCCATAGCATTGTATTGTCCATAGCATTGTATTGTCCATAGCATTGTATTGTCCATAGCATTGTATTGTCCATAGCATTGTGTTTTCCATAGCATTGTATTGTCAAAAGTGTTGTGTTTTTCATTGCATTGTGTTGTCCATAGCAGTGTGTTGATAATAGCATTGTGTTGTCCGTGTAGTCCATATAGCATTGTGTTGTCCATAGTATTGTGTTGTCCATAGCATGGTGTTTTCCATAGCATTGTGTTTTTCATAGCATTGTGTTGTCCATAGCATTGTGTTGTCCATAGCATTGTGTTGTCCATATAGCATTGTGTTGTCCATAGTATTGTGTTGTCCATAGCATTGTGTTTTCCATAGCATTGTGTTGTCCATAGCATTGTGTTGTCCATAGCATTGTGTTTTTCATAGCATTGTGTTGTCCATAGCATTGTGTTTTTCACAGCATTGTATTGTCCATAGCATTGTGTTGTCCATAGTATTGTGTTGTCCATAGCATTGTGTTTTCCATAGCATTGTGTTGTTCATAGCATTGTGTTTTCCATGGTATTGTAGTGTCCATAGCATTGTGTTGTTTATATAGCATTGTGTTGTCCATATAGCATTGTGTTGTCCATAGCATTGTGTTGTCCATAGCATTGTGTTGTCCATATAGCATTGTGTTGTCCATAGCATTGTGTTGTCCATAGCATTGTGTTGTCCATATAGCATTGTGTTGTCCATAGTATTGTGTTGTCCATAGCATTGTATTGTCCATAGCATTGTATTGTCCTTAGCATTGTACTGCCCATAGCTCATAGTGTTGTTCATGGTATTGTTGTCCATAGCATTGTATTGTCCATGGTATTGTATTGTTCATAGCATTGTGTTGTCCATGGTATTGTATTGTCCATAGTATTGTATTGTCCATAGCATTGTACTGTCCATAAGGGCCCAGATCTACCTAGAGATAGATAAAAAAAAATCACTTTTTTGCTTTTGTATTAACAAAGAACATTTTTATGCAGGTAAATGAGTCTATTTTCATCCCCAATTGAAAATATGTGTCTAATTATAACCGATGCAGAGATGTTCGATGTCAAAGATGACTGGTGTCATATACCAAACCCCCAAAATGTGCCGATTTATTTTTTGGGGGGTCTGTTCAATACTCTTTATCCAGTGAAAAACAAAGCACTCCCTGTTGCAATTCGCTACAATCAGTCTCCCTGTCTTCTCAAGGATTACTTCCCTTTTGCAAATGGCTGCTTCCACGATGTGGTAAACAGGGACATTATTGCTTGAAAAGTTTGTTTCTGAGCTTCGTCAACAACCTGTTTCGTCATGAGTGATAGGAAAAGAAGTGGGGGAAAACGGAAACGGCGAGGATTTCCTGGAAACCAGTACACGACATATCAACAAGGTCTCTGCAGTGTGAGAGTAGAAAGTGCGGCAGCGGGTAACCAAAGTATAGGTATGTTACAAAGTGCGGCAGCAAGTAACCACAGTATAGGTATGTTACAAAGTGCGGCAGGTAACCACAGTATAGGTATGTTACAAAGTGTGGCAGGTAACCACAGTATAGGTATGTTACAAAGTGCGGCATCGGGTAACCTCAGTATAGGTATGTTACAAAGTGCGGCAGCGGGTAACCACAGTATAGGTATGTTACAAAGTGCGGCAGCGGGTAACCACAGTATAGGTATGTTACAAAGTGCGGCAGGTAACCACAGTATAGGTATGTTACAAAGTGCGGCAGCGGGTAACCACAGTATAGGTATGTTACAAATTGCGGCTTCGGGTAACCACAGTATAGGTATGTTACAAAGTGCGGCAGCGGGTAACCACAGTATAGGTATGTTACAAAGTGCGGCAGGTAACCACAGTATAGGTATGGTACAAAGTGCGGCAGCGGGTAACCACAGTATAGGTATGTTACAAAGTGCGGCAGGTAACCACAGTATAGGTATGTTACAAAGTGCGGCAGCGGGTAACCACAGTATAGGTATGTGACAAAGTGCGGCAGCGGGTAACCACAGAATAGGTATGTTACACAGTGCGGCAGCGGGTAACCACAGTATAGGTATGTTACAAAGTACGGCAGGTAACCACAGTATAGCCTATAGGTATGTTACAAAGTGCAGCAGCGGGTAACCACAGTATAGGTATGTTACAAAGTGCGGCAGCAGGTAACCACAGTATAGGTATGTTACAAAGTGTGGCAGCGGGTAACCACAGTATAGGTATGTTACAAAGTGCGGCAGCAGGTAACCACAGTATAGGTATGTTACAAAGTGCGGCAGGTAACCACAGTATAGGTATGTTACAAAGTGCGGCAGCGGGTAACCACAGTATAGGTATGTTACAAAGTGCGGCAGCGGGTAACCACAGTATAGGTATGTTACAATGTGCGGCAGGTAACCACAGTATAGGTATGTTACAAAGTGCGGCAGCAGGTAACCACAGTATAGGTATGTTACAAAGTGCGGCAGCGGGTAACCACAGTATAGGTATGTGACAAAGTGCGGCAGGTAACCACAGTATAGGTATGTTACAAAGTGCGGCAGCGGGTAACCACAGTATAGGTATGTTACAAAGTGCGGCATGTAACCACAGTATAGGTATGTTACAAAGTGCGGCAGCGGGTAACCACAGTATAGGTATGGTACAAAGTGTGGCAGGTAACCACAGTATAGGTATGTTACAAAGTGCGGCAGCGGGTAACCACAGTATAGGTATGTTACAAAGTGCGGCAGGTAACCACAGTATAGGTATGTTACAAAGTGCGGCAGCGGGTAACCACAGAATAGGTATGTTACACAGTGCGGCAGCGGGTAACCACAGTATAGGTATGTTACAAAGTACGGCAGGTAACCACAGTATAGCCTATAGGTATGTTACAAAGTGCAGCAGCGGGTAACCACAGTATATGTATGTTACAAAGTGCAGCAGGTAACCACAGTATAGGTATGGTACAAAGTGCGGCAGCGGGTAACCACAGTATAGGTATGTTACAAAGTGTGGCAGCAGGTAACCACAGTATAGGTATGTTACAAAGTGTGGCAGGTAACCACAGTATAGGTATGTTACAAAGTGCGGCAGCAGGTAACCACAGTATAGGTATGATACAAAGTGCGGCAGGTAACCACAGTATAGGTATGTTACAAAGTGCGGCAGCGGGTAACCACAGTATAGGTATGTTACAAAGTGCGGCAGGTAACCAAGTATAGGTATGTTACAAAGTGCGGCAGGTAACCAAGTATAGGTATGTTACAAAGTGCGGCAGGTAACCAAGTATAGGTATGTTACAAAGTGCGGCAGGTAACCAAGTATAGATATGTTACAAAGTGCGGCAGGTAACCAAGTATAGGTATGTTACAAAGTGCGGCAGGTAACCAAGTATAGGTATGTTACAAAGTGCGGCAGGTAACCAAGTATAGGTATGTTACAAAGTGCGGCAGGTAACCAATTATAGGTATGTTACAAAGTGCGGCAGCGGGTAACCACAGTATAGGTATGTTACAAAGTGCGGCAGGTAACCACAGTATAGGTATGTTACAAAGTGCGGCAGTGGGTAACCACAGTATAGGTATGTTACAAAGTGCGGCAGTGGGTAACCACAGTATAGGTATGTTACAAAGTGCGGCAGTGGGTAACCACAGTATAGGTATGTTACAAAGTGCGGCAGTGGGTAACCACAGTATAGGTATGTTACAAAGTGCGACAGGTAACCACAGTATAGGTATGTTACAAAGTGCGGCAGTGGGTAACCACAGTATAGGTATGTTACAAAGTGCGACAGGTAACCACAGTATAGGTATGTTACAAAGTGCGGCAGCGGGTAACCACAATATAGGTATGTTACAAAGTGCGGCAGGTAACCACAGTATAGGTATGTTGCAAAGTGCGGCAGGTAACCACAGTATAGGTATGTTACAAAGTGCGGCAGCGGGTAACCACAGTATAGGTATGTTACAAAGTGTGGCAGCAGGTAACCACAGTATAGGTATGTTACAAAGTGCGGCAGCCGGTAACCACAGTATAGGTATGTTACAAAGTGCGGCAGCGGGTAACCACAGTATAGGTATGTTACAAAGTGCAGCAGCGGGTAACCACAGTATAGGTATGTTACAAAGTGCGGCAGCGGGTAACCCCAGTATAGGTATGTTACAAAGTGCGGCAGGTAACCACAGTATAGGTATGTTACAAAGTGCGGCAGCGGGTAACCACAGTGTAGGTATGTTACAAAGTGCGGCAGCGGGTAACCAGAATATAGGTATGTAACAAAGTGCGGCAGGTAACCACAGTATAGGTATGTTACAAAGTGCGGCAGCGGGTAACCACAGTATAGGTATGTTACACAGTGCGGCAGCGGGTAACCACAGTATATGTATGTTACAAAGTGCGGCAGCGGGTAACCACAGTATAGGTATGTTACAAAGTGCGGCAGGTAACCACAGTATAGGTATGTTACAAAGTGCGGCAGGTAACCACAGTATAGGTATGTTACAAAGTGCGGCAGCGGGTAACCACAGTATAGGTATGTTACAAAGTGCGGCAGCGGGTAACCACAGTATAGGTATGTTACAAAGTGCGGCAGGTAACCACAGTATAGGTATGTTACAAAGTGCGGCAGCGGGTAACCACAGTATAGGTATGTTACAAAGTGCGGCAGGTAACCACAGTATAGGTATGTTACAAAGTGCGGCAGGTAACCACAGTATAGGTATGTTACAAAGTGCGGCAGGTAACCACAGTATAGGTATGTTACAAAGTGCGGCAGGTAACCACAGTATAGGTATGTTACAAAGTGCGGCAGCGGGTAACCACAGTATAGGTATGTTACAAAGTGCGGCAGGTAACCACAGTATAGGTATGTTACAAAGTGCGGCAGCGGGTAACCACAGTATAGGTATGTTACAATGTGCGGCAGGTAACCACAGTATAGGTATGTTACAAAGTGCGGCAGCGGGTAACCACAGTATAGGTATGTTACAAAGTGCGGCAGCGGGTAACCACAGTATAGGTATGTTACAAAGTGCGGCAGGTAACCACAGTATAGGTATGTTACAAAGTGCGGCAGCGGGTAACCACAGTATAGGTATGTTACAAAGTGCGGCAGCGGGTAACCACAGTATAGGTATGTTACAAAGTGTGGCAGTGGGTAACCACAGTATAGGTATGTCACAAAGTGCGGCAGCGGGTAACCACAATATAGGTATGTTACAAAGTGTGGCAGCCGGTAACCACAGTATAGGTATGTTACAAAGTGTGGCAGCGGGTAACCACAGTATAGGTATGTTACAAAGTGCGGCAGGTAACCACAGTATATATGTATGTTACAAAGTACGGCAGGTAACCACAGTATATGTATGTTACAAAGTGCGGCAGCAGGTAACCACAGTATAGGTATGTTACAAAGTGCGGCAGGTAACCACAGTATAGGTATGTTACAAAGTGCGGCAGCGGGTAACCACAGTATAGGTATGTTACAAAGTGCGGCAGCAGGTAACCACAGTATAGGTATGATACAAAGTGCGGCAGGTAACCACAGTATAGGTATGTTACAAAGTGCGGCAGCAGGTAACCACAGTAGTGACACTCACACTGACATGGAAAATGTGGTGGAATCTTCGACTGTGCAAAAAGGTAAACAAACACCGACCACGCCCACCTGTAGTTCTGCCATGAAGATTTATAAGATGTATGATATGTTAGAAAGTGATGGTGATTCTCCAGAAGACAGTACTATCTCGGTGTCCAAATTTCATCCGACCTAAAGTGGTCACCACATGTGCCGACCACCAGCAACAGAGCATCATCAACTCTTGGATTCCTCCGCCGAAATCTGCGGAACTGCCCACAGACCTGCGGACGCACAGCATACATTGCCCTGGTACGATGAACCCTAGAGTATGCTGCAGTTGTGTGGGATCCCCACCTGAAGCAAGACATTGAACGACTAGAGCGCGTACAACACAGAGCAGCCAGGTTCATCACCAAGGACTATAAGTCTAGAGAGCCTGGCTCTGTCACCAAGATGCTAAAGGACCTCGAGCTCACGTCACTCCAAGAACGACGGCGCCAACATAGACTTACAACACTGTTCAAAATATCCACAGGGCAGATACCAGCACTCCCCCCCCCCCCGAAAACTTCCTCACCCCTGCAAAACAGACCCGCAGGAGGGTGAAGCCAACACAGTTTAGCGACTACAGTTCCAACAATGTGATCGAGAGGCAGGCCATCAACAACTCTAAAGGCCTAACCATACCACACTGCCGAACTGAACTGTTCAGACACTCATTTTTGTAAAGACAGCCCAGGAGTGGAACCATCTAAGCGAGGAGGTGATAGGCTGCACATCAGCAAAAGCCTTTTCTACTGCTGTAGGAAACCTCCCTCCTCCTCTTTTTAGGCCGCTGCGCCCACCAGTCCCGTCGCATATATATAGTCAACTTGGCTCCTGCGACGTACCATACCAGAACCAGAACCAGAACCAGTACTGACTCTGAATATGATAGTCATGAAACTCCAAGTGATGATGAAGAGGAAACAGAAACAATCCAACATTGACATGGATATCGTCTGATTGATTTGGACATTTTGAACAGCAACATTGACATGGATATCGTCTGATTGATTTGGACATTTTGAACAGCAACATTGACATGGATATCGTCTGATTGATTTGGACATTTTGAACAGCAACATTGACATGGATATCGTCTGATTGATTTGGACATTTTGAACAGCAACATTGACATGGATATCGTCTGATTGATTTGGACATTTTGAACAGCAACATTGACATGGATATCGTCTGATTGATTTGGACATTTTGAACAGCAACATTGACATGGATATCGTCTGATTGATTTGGACATTTTGAACAGCAACATTGACATGGATATCGTCTGATTGATTTGGACATTTTGAACAGCAACATTGACATGGATATCGTATGATTGATTTGGACATTTTGAACAGCAACATTGACATGGATATCGTCTGATTGATTTGGACATTTTGAACAGCAACATTGACATGGATATCGTCTGATTGATTTGGACATTTTGAACAGCAACATTGACATGGATATCGTCTGATTGATTTGGACATTTTGAACAGCAACATTGACATGGATATCGTCTGATTGATTTGGACATTTTGAACAGCAACATTTGTGCAACGTTCGTGTACTTTCTGTCACAGTGACGTGAAGTTGTTTGAAATAGAAAGAAAAGGATTGGCAAGCAAGCTTGTTTTCATGTGTTCCAACAAAGAACAGGCCTTCCCTTCATGCCCAGTGATTCCACAAGGAAATGTTAGTGTATATTCAGTAAACCGCCGCTCTGCTTTTGCAATGAGATGCATTGGAGGCGACCATTCAGAGCTCAGCACATTTTGTGGGGTCATGAACCTACCTAAACCTGTGAGTACATCTTCATTCCACAAAATCAATCAGACAATGAAGAAGGCTGCTTTTCATGTAAAACAACAAAGTATGGGTGATGCTGCGGTCATCGAACACTGCCTTGCAGAAGATATAGGGGTTGTTCGAAACATAGAAATTTCAGTCGACGGTACCTACATGACCAGGGGGCACTCATCCAACGTTGGCGTCTCCACAGCTATTGGGTTGAAAACCGGCAAATCGTTGGACACAGGGACGGAAAGTAAGTCGTGTAAATCATGTGAAAACCGGCAAAGTGTTGGACACAGGGACGGAGAGTAAGCTGTGTAAATCATGTAAAAACCGGCAAAGTGTTGGACACAGGGACGGAGATTAAGCCGTGTAAATCATGTGAAAACCGGCAAAGTGTTGGACACAGGGACGGAGAGTAAGCCGTGTAAATCATGTGAAAACCGGCAAAGTGTTGGACACAGGGACGGAGAGTAAGCTGTGTAAATCATGTGAAAACCGGCAAAGTGTTGGACACAGGGACGGAGAGTAAGCCGTGTAAATCATGTGAAAACCGGCAAAGTGTTGGACACAGGGACGGAGAGTAAGCCGTGTAAATCATGTGAAAACCGGCAAAGTGTTGGACACAGGGACGGAGATTAAGCCGTGTAAATCATGTGAAAACCGGCAAAGTGTTGGACACAGGGACGGAGAGTAAGCCGTGTAAATCATGTGAAAACCGGCAAAGTGTTGGACACAGGGACGGAGATTAAGCCGTGTAAATCATGTGAAAACCGGCAAAGTGTTGGACACAGGGACGGAGAGTAAGCTGTGTAAATCATGTGAAAACCGGCAAAGTGTTGGACACAGGGACGGAGAGTAAGCCGTGTAAATCATGTGAAAACCGGCAAAGTGTTGGACACAGGGACGGAGAGTAAGCCGTGTAAATCATGTGAAAACCGGCAAAGTGTTGGACACAGGGACGGAGAGTAAGCCGTGTAAATCATGTGAAAACCGGCAAAGTGTTGGACACAGGGACGGAGATTAAGCCGTGTAAATCATGTGAAAACCGGCAAAGTGTTGGACACAGGGACGGAGAGTAAGCCGTGTAAATCATGTGAAAACCGGCAAAGTGTTGGACACAGGGACGGAGATTAAGCCGTGTAAATCATGTGAAAACCGGCAAAGTGTTGGACACAGGGACGGAGAGTAAGCTGTGTAAATCATGTGAAAACCGGCAAAGTGTTGGACACAGGGACGGAGAGTAAGCCGTGTAAATCATGTGAAAACCGGCAAAGTGTTGGACACAGGGACGGAGAGTAAGCCGTGTAAATCATGTGAATACTGGGAAAAAGAAGACCACACTAGCGACAAGTATCGGAAGTGGGTGGTTCGTCATGCAGGAAAGTGCACGCTGACGCACCAGGGTTCATCTGGGTCCAATGAGGGGGATATAACAACAGCCATGTTTTCTCGTTCTGTTGAACAACATAACTTAAGGTACACCAGCTTCATTGGAGATGGAGACACAAACAGTTTCAAGAAGGTGTTTGATTCAAAACCCTACGGCAACATTGATGTGCAAAAACTGGAATGCGTCGGGCATGTCCAGGAGCGCATGGGAAAGCGACTGGGAAAGCGACTGCCTGACCTGAAGAATGCCAAAGGCCGAAAATTGTCTGACGGGAAAACCATTGGAGGGAGAGGGAGACTCACTGATTCAGAAATTAGCAAAATACAGGCCTACTATGGTAATGCGATAAGAGGAAACACAAACAATCTTGTCGGCATCAGAGCTGCAGTATGGGCTATTTTTTCCACAAGTTGTCAACTGACGAGAAGCCATGTCACAACTTCTGCCTACAAGAGTGGTGTGACTACAAACAAGCGGAGGCTGCAGGAACTCTACCAACATTCACTCACACGAGAAACCTGCCAGTTGTGGTGATGGAGGAAATGAGACCAATTTTCAAAGACTTAGCTAAGACAGAACTGTTGAAAAGATGCGAGCACGGGTACACCCAAAATGCGAATGAAAGCGTGAACAACTTAGTTTGGAAGTACTGTCCAAAGGTGAAACACCATGGACTAACAACTGTAGAAACAGTTGTGGCAGTTGCTGTGTGTATCTCCAACGATGGCTGCAACAGACTGGGTGAAATTCTGCAAGCTATGGACATTCAGTCTGGAGAGTTCGCAGCTACTTTCTTCTCGCACAAAGATACTTTCCGGGTTGTGACCGCACAACGAGAGGCCAAGATGGCAACAAAAGAAGAAAGAAAAAGGAGAAGGTTGAGAAGACTGGGTAGAGACGAGCAACAGGCAGAAGAAGAGGGGTTCCCTTATGAGGCTGGTGGTCACTGACTCAGTACTGTAAGTTTAGTTTTCATTTTTGCATGCACGATTTTCTCCAAAAAATGACATAGTTTGAAGTTTGTGGTGTCCCCATTTTTGTATTTTTCAAGCTATGGTGATCAAATTTGGCATGAACATTGCATAAAAGTAGTGCTATGGTATGAATCAAATCATCTTTAGTCTAACCAGTGGTCAGCAAAAAATATTTTTTTAAAGTTGGTATTTTTGATTTTTTTTAGTACAAAATTTGGTAACATGGTGATTATGAACCGCTGCATCAATGCCTTTTCTTTTGGTACATACCATAGCAACACACTCACTAAATGATTGAACCAAAGGACAGGTCTGAGACTTGTCAAATGTATGAAAAAGTCACCATCAAAGTTGCGTGTTTTCCACCTTTTTCAAAATGTCATTGTTTTGTAAAAAAAAAAAATTTCTAACACAACATATTAATTTTATGTTAGTTTTATATTTTTGTGTCATAACTTAGGCATTAAGCTACCTGATGGCCACATTTCAGCAAGTTTGAGTGAAGGAAACTGAAACTACAAAATTAAGAAACAATACACCCATCGCTAGGTAGAACTGGGCCCCTTAAGCTTAATTGGTTTACGTGTCACCGGCTGTTCAGTTTTATTATTTAGGTTTTAGTGAAGTTATTTCATAATTTCTTACAGCTAATTGTAATTAGGCTCCAGTGCCTTACCCCACAATGGTCATCCGTCTCTCTCTCTCTCTCTCTCTCTCTCTCTCTCTCTCTCTCTCTCTCTCTCTCTCTCTCTCTCTCTCTCTCTCTCTCTCTGTTAGGGTTTATTACAAAGCAGAAACTACATGGTGTTTGCACAAAATATTGTTTTGGAGACGTCTCTGTAGAAATTATTATGAGGCCTGTCAGTTTGCTGTCTAAGTGCTCTGAGCACTGTAGACATAGAGCCCGTACACAGTTCTCACAACAACAGAGGTCACTCCCATTGTACTCTCCAGGCGTGCTGCCAGTGCAACAGACGATCCCGGTGCACCAGGGAAGGGGGGTGTGACTGCCGTGCGAACTGCAACCCTTGTACCAATTGTGCTGCTGAACGCTGTACGAATCGCGCCGTTGATCTGGTATGTCTTGGGTAGCTAGCTGTGCATTCTCTCTCTGTGTCTCTGTCTCTGTCTGTCTCTGTCTGTCTGTCTCTGTCTGTCTGTCTCTCTCTCTCTCTCTCTCTCTCTCTCTCTCTCTCTCTCTCTCTCTCTCTCTCTCTCTCTCTCTCTTCTCTTTAAACTCACGCACACACACTCTCTCTCTCTCCTCATATCTCTCTCAGTCGCTCTCTCTCTCTCTCTCTCTCTCTCTCTCTCTCTCTCTCTCTCTCTCTCTCTCTCTCTCTCTCTCTCTCTCTCTCTCTCTCTCTCTCTCTCTCTCTCTCTCTCTCTCTCTAATAGTTTAAAGGATATTAAGATTTGTAACAAGATTTGACGAAAGAAGCGTTACAAGACATGCGGTTTTTAAAACCGTCTCCAATTTCACCGTGATTGCCACAGGCACATTAAATAAACAAACATTAACCAGCCAACCAACCCATCTCTGTCTGTCTATCTCTGTCTGTCTATCTCTGCCTGTCTATCTCTGTCTGTCTCTCTCTGTCTGTCTATCTGTCTGTCTATCTCTGTCTGTCTATCTCTGTCTGTCTATCTCTGTCTGTCTATCTCTGTCTGTCTATCTGTCTGTCTATCTGTCTGTCTATCTCTGTCTGTCTATCTGTCTGTCTATCTCTGTCTGTCTATCTCTGTCTGTCTGTGTATGTCTATCTCTGTCTGTCTATCTCTGTCTGTCTATCTGTCTGTCTATCTCTGTCTGTCTATCTCTGTCTGTCTATCTCTGTCTGTCTATCTCTGTCTGTCTATCTGTCTGTCTATCTGTCTGTCTATCTCTGTCTGTCTATCTCTGTCTGTCTATCTCTGTCTGTCTATCTCTGTCTGTCTATCTGTCTGTCTATCTGTCTGTCTATCTCTGTCTGTCTATATGTCTGTCTATCTCTGTCTGTCTATCTCTCTCTGTCTATCTCTGTCTGTCTATCTCTGTCTGTCTATCTATCTGTCTATCTGTCTGTCTATCTCTGTCTGTCTATCTGTCTGTCTATCTCTGTCTGTCTATCTGTCTGTCTATCTCTGTCTGTCTATCTCTGTCTGTCTATATCTGTCTGTCTATCTCTGTCTGTCTATCTCTGTCTGTCTATCTCTGTCTGTCTATCTCTGTCTGTCTATCTCTGTCTGTCTATCTCTGTCTGTCTATATCTGTCTGTCTATCTCTGTCTGTCTATCTCTGTCTGTCTATCTCTGTCTGTCTATATCTGTCTGTCTATCTCTGTCTGTCTATCTCTGTCTGTCTATCTCTGTCTCTCCTGCCCACCACCCCCCTCCTCCCTCCCCCCCCCCCCTCAGCTCCTACACGGCCGATCTAATCTGTCAATGTGCTTGGGGTCGTACACAAGCATTGTCCGTTTCAGTGTCGATACATGCAAATAGACTGAACATTCCTCATTGATGACGATCGCAACAGCCAAGTTGATGGTTGAGTGTTTGGGACCCCGCCACCTGCTTGATAAAGAGAAGAGATGTTTCGATCTCCCGGGTCACTTTATTTGCATACCTGTTTGCACCCCCCCTTCCCCCATTTTGTGGCACAAAACCAGGTAAAAATGGTAAAGATCCTGAAATCCATGTCGGGGAATTATAGAAACATGAAAATACCAAGCATGCATCCCACGACACAGAGTAGAGTATAATTATATGGCCGACGGAACATACGGCCAAGCACATACAATCCTCTTCGTGCCAAACCATGGGTGTACAGTGGCGTTTTGGTCCACAAACACACAGGACAATAAAATAATGTTTGAACATTTTTTCTGAGTACCATGTGAGGAAACACGTTTACATACTATTGCATGACAATAAGGTGAGTCACACTATCTAAAACAACGCTATGACAGAAGTGACTGTAATATCATGCACACCACTCATAATTATGAACATCGCTATGACAGAAGTGACGATAATATCATGCAAACCACTCATAATTATGAACAGCGCTATGACAGAAGTGACTGTAATATGGAAACCACACATTATGAACAACGCTATGACAGAAGTGACGGTCATATCATGGAAACCACTCATACTTATGAACAGCGCTATGACAGAAGTGACGGTCATATCATGGAAACCACACATATGAACAACGCTATGACAGAAGTGACGGTCATATCATGGAAACCACACATATGAACAGCGCTATGACGGAAGTGACGGTAATATCATGCAAACCACACATATGAACAGTGCTATAACAGAAATGACAGTAATATCATGATCATTACATATATGAACAGTGCTATGACAGAAGTGACAGTAATATCATGATCATTACATACATGAACAGTGCTATGACAGAAATGACAGTAATATCATGATCATTACATATATGAACAGTGCTATGACAGAAATGACGGTAATATCATGATCATTACATATATGAACAGTGCTATGACAGAAATGACAGTAATATCATGATCATTACATATATGAACAGTGCTATGACAGAAGTGACGGTTATATCATGCACATCACACAGGGACCGGCTGTGGAATGTGCTCCGCCGTGCAGTACCTCTGGGTCACCGGGGAACCAGGCTGCCTCTCCTGCCCCGCCCTTGATGGCAAGATCACAGGAATCAGAGGACCAAGTGTTAAGGTTGTCAGACCATGAGGTAAATTCATCTCAGAAAAAACCCACCCACCGAAACCTCATATTTTAAGACTTGAAGTTATGTTTCAAATGAATATGGTGCATTATCATTAGTTTTACTCTTCTTGTTGTTGTTGTTGTTGCTGTTGCTGCTGCTTCTGTTGTTGTTGTTGTTGTTGTTGTTGTTGTTGTTGTTGTTGTTGTTGTTGTTGTTTTCCTTGTTTTTGTTTTTCATTTTGAATTTACATCATAGAGCAACTTTTTTTTAAACAATTATCTGCTGTGTTCTAGGCAAATATTGTGTGAACCACCAACCAGACATAAGTCCCTATTTGGTGTCTGTATTTGCACTGTCATCATAGTTGACGTAGGTTGTGAATGGTACTAGAAGTGAGCAGACAGTACATCATCATGTCTTTGATTCCAGAGAGAGTTTCTCAACGCCTGGTTCCCTCACCTTGAGAGCGAATCATACATAATCCCCCCGGCTCACATTGACACTGTGCATGAGAGAATGGTATATGACGGAGAAGGTGAGAGAATCCAGGTACTGAAAACACAGCAACAAATAGACATAGATGAGAGTAGAGAGGTCATGGACACTGTCCGCATAGACAGAGTGCTGAAAAATGTCCACAACTGCATGCATCAGATAAAGGACAAAGCCGCGAGGGGGAAAGAATTTATGGTAATTCTGACCCAAGCTAAGATTGGTGTATATGGTGCTGATACCCAAAGCATCTATACTGGTGCAGCCGCCAGGAACATGAACAGCGTCAAGGCAGAGCCGTTGAACCTGAAGGAGGACTTCGTTGACCTCCTCGTCATACATCGCGAGCGTGGGATAATGATGGCGGCAATCATACCTCAGACAGAAGACGACCCCCTTGCAGTTCAAGAAGAACTAAAGAAGGCCGCTGCGTACCTGAAGCAAGCCAGAGATGTTGTGAGGCGCTCTGTTCTGGGTGACCTGGTCACACAACCAGCCCTCCACCAGGCCATTGTCCTGCCCGACACAACGAGACGCTGTCTGGAGGAGGTGCTGGAAAACATGAGCGATGTAAGTTAACACTTGACCTACACTCGCTCACACACGCAAAAACAGACGCACGCAGGAGAGAAGTAGAGAGAGAGAGAGAGAGAGAGAGAGAGAGAGAGAGAGAGAGAGAGAGAGAGAGAGAGAGAGAGAGAGAGAGAGAGAGAGGGAGAGAAGTAGAGAGAAAGAGAGAGAGAGAGAGAGAGAGAGAGAGAGAGAGCTTTGTTCACCAACGTAAAGTAAGGGCTAGTTCATAGCGCTATGCTCTTAGTCCACACACTGTGTGCAGTGTCCGTCCGTATGTCCGAACAAACTTGATGTTAAAATTATCTCTGATGATTTTGAAGCTAGACCTTTGAACATTTGCAGAATTCTGGTGTTTAATTATCCCGATTTGATTGACCTTCGTCAAATGTTGGGGTCACAGCAGGGTCATGTTCGATTCATAAAAAAAATGTAACGTTGACCTTATCTCAGTTTTTGTTTAAGCTAGAGCTTTGAAGCTTTGAACACTGCACCGCCGACATCACCCTAGTTCGATTGACACTCGTAAAATGTTGGGGTCACAACGGGGTCATGCTCATCAACTTTTTAAGTTGAGTTTCTTTCAGATATTAAGGAAACAAAGCCTCCATATTTCCCACAATTGTAGGTGTGGTTGTTTTTTTATCAGCAGACATGACCAAAATGTAGCTTGTTTCGTAAATGTTCACAGTAATAGCACGGACATGTTTGCTGGACAAGATGATCACCACTGGCACTGAACATATCTGGAATATTACAGGTCACACTTTTGATCAAGTTTTTTGTCGATTATTCTGATGCCAACGTTTCTCTTGAACATTTAATTTATGAAGCTGAAAGAGGAATTTTATATTGTTTTGTTTTTTATTGGGGTAAAGTCTTAAATGTGGGTTAGCTCACAGAGGTTATGAACAAACAGTCTTTTAAAACAAAAAGGGTCTTATTGGGGGAGGTCGAGCATAAAACGGGGTGGTTGTATAAGAAGGGAGGGACTCTTGTGGGAGGGGTGGTGGCGGGAGTTTTCCATGGGGGAGGGGGGGTCCTAAAAGGTGGGGGGGGGGGGGGGGTTACATTGTTGTGTGACAAGACGAAGACGAGTCAAATGAGCATTTGCTTTTTATTTTTCACTGGAGCTCTAAGAACAGTGACCCGGAATAGTAGACATCATTTTTTGTCGCGAAAACGACGTCACTATTACTTTACGTAGCCTAATGCGCGTCACCACAAACGGGAAACTATTTTCCGAAAAGATGGTTTGCTTTTGTCCAGAAAGTTGTCTTTTAGGCTGGTAAACACTAAAGGCAGGTTTCACGGTAATCAGACTCTTTGATGTGTGTAAACTTTGCCTTCAAATTACTTGCTTACTGTGTTGATTTTCATCATTTTTTCTGCTTGGCATGAGTAAGTATGGTATTTGCAATACAAAAAAATAAATAAAAGCTAAAATGTTTGTGTTTGAGCAATTATTTGAGCGCGTTTTTCGAAGCGAACGTGTGAATCCTGACAGACACCATTTCCTTCTGTCACATGACCCCATCTCAAAGTGTGATTCAACAGACACAAAAATAACACACAAAACTTATGATAATGGGGTTATTAATTCAATTAATACACAAGGTTAGTCTCTGACTAGAGAAAATAGAGAAACAATATCAAATGGGAGCATAAAACCGTTTCTGGAAAAATTTTCAATCACCACCGAAAGTGTCTGTCAGTAAAAAAAACACGTGCTTTGTTTGCAAAGCAAAGCCTAATTTTACACATCGCGTGCTTTTGTCTGTTATTCTTGCTTGTGAACATCATTTTATTGATGTTCTTCACTGGAAAGCAGGTGTATCATCAACAGTATCACAAAATCGCAAAGAATGAACATTTTTGTTGTGATCCGACCGGTGTCTGTAGACTGAATCACACGTTCGGCAAACTTCGTTTTTAACGGAAATAACCGAGCCTTTAATCGGAAACGACGTTTCAACCGCTTCATATCGTCTGCAGGAAGAAAAAGAGGAATGCGATACCCAGTGAGTAAAACATTTAATCGTTTTTAGTGCCTTTTGATCAAGTTTTGTTGCGTCTGTCAGCAACGTTCGTCAACCCAACGTTCGGCACAGCGACGCACGCATACGGATTTGCAGCGTTTGCATTCGGAAAGTGAGGGATTTGTGAGTTCGTTTGCATAATTTCAATCGCTAGTAGGTTTTCCCTTCGTCTCCCATTCTTGTGTGTACATGTTATTGACATTTCATTGTGTAAATTGAAAGTTTGTGAGTAACAGTAGTAAAATCTGTCGAACGTTGGCAACGCTGACAGACGGAAATATCGAACGTTGCCTTCAATGACAGACTGGCTTGGCGATCGTACTTTCGATTCGTAGGAACACAATATATAGAGACAACAATG
>NC_090260.1:51092873-51097873 GCF_037325665.1 Littorina saxatilis
CTCTCTCTAGATCCCCTCTCTCTCTCTCTCTCTCTCTCTCTCTCTCTCTCTCTCTCTCTCTCTCTCTCTCTCTCTCTCTCTCTCTCTCTCTCTCTCTCTATCTCTCTAAACGTTACTTTGCTCTCTGTGAGTGTTTGATAATTACAGCTTGCACCCCGAACTGTCATAAGTTTGATACCCTATGTACCCGTATAGCCTGATGCAATCGACCCCAGCAACCTTCCACTCTTTCCATGTGTGGTTTATTTCGTTTTGCTGTCCCCCACTTCATTCATTATCTCCTGGGCTTAGAGCTTTAAATCTGTCATCAGCTTGTGCCACTAAAGTTGTTGGTGTATGCACAATCAGTTGGAACTTCGTATTCAACAATTATTCTTGCATCATGGTTTGATGACCAGTTTATACCGACCTGTCATACGTATGACACCTTGTGTACTGATCGTCTGATGCAATCGACCCCGCACCCTCCCACCACCACCACCACCACCACCAGCTACCCTCTGAGTGTATGGTGTGGTCAGTGGAAAGACAAAACTGTGTACATGTACATTGATAATGACAAAGACAAAATGGTATACGAAGATGGAGACGTAAGACACAGGTTAAGGGATGGTTCAAGATGGAAACGTAAGACGTTTCAAGATGGCGCCAAGACACAGGTAAAAGGATGTTTCCATCGTGGATCCATTGCTGTAAGTCGACATACACTTCCTTATGTTGCTTATTGTATAACCTCGACAACAAAATACATAATTAAAAAAAGAAAGAAAATGAGAGCTATCTGAGACAAAGATTGCGCAATCTGTACGAAGATAGAGACGTAAGACGTTTCAAGATGGCGTCAAGACAGAGATGGAGGCGTAAGACGTTTCAAGATGGCGTCAAGACAGAGATGGAGGCGTAAGACGTTTCAAGATGGCGTCAAGACAGAGATGGAGGCGTAAGACGTGTCAAGATGGTGTCAAGACGAAGATTTAAACAAAACTCAAGATGTAAGACGTTTCAAGACGAAGATTTAAACAAAGATGGAGACATAAGACGAAGACGAAGATTTGAACGTAAGACGTTTCAAGACGTTTCAAGATGTTCTAAGACATGGTCTCAAGACGTAAGACGTTTCAAGATGGTGTTAAGACAAAGATGTGAACGAAGACGAAGATGAAAGACGTTCCAAGACATGGTCTCAGAACGTAAGATGTTTCAAGACGTTTCAAGATTGCGTCCTCAAGATGCGTCCTCAAGATGGCGTCCTCAAAAAGACATGATATCCCCCTTACTATACTACTACTGGGAAGTTCGAGTGCCACCCACGATCCAAATCTACGTCAGTTGCTGTGTTCTGCCGTTGATTTTAAATAACTTAAACAAGTTCAAATGGACAAAAAACTAAACATCCGAGACACTAACATTTGTTACACACAATGTGCTGGCGCGCTTATCATTATGACATAACATTTACAAAAATGTATAACAGGTACAACTTGGCAAATTAAAACAAAAGTGAACTGTATTATGTCAGTATGATAAGAATGAATTCTGAATATAAATTAACAACCTTTGTTTAAAAGAACAAACGGGTGTAGCTCAGTTGGTTTGACTGGAACACAGAGACATAGACATGGCTTGCTGTTTCGAACAAAATTTACACTTGTTGCTTTTTCAAATAGTTAACAGCTCGCTTTCGCTGGCAGTTCGATATTTTAAAAAAACAACTCGTGTAAATTTGGTACGACACAGCAAGCCATGTAGTATTCTGTTTATCCTACATACTGTAATTACGTGTATTTTACTGAAAATGTCCTGCAGTCGAAGCAGCTATATTGAAGAGGCTTGTTTTGGAACTTCGATCTCTTCAAAAGCCTTGTACAATCTATTACGTCAAAGTAAAGAAACGTCACTCTGAAAGTGTGGCGTGACGTGTTAGTTCTAAAACTTCATCAAGGGTAATTATCGAGCGCAATTTTTTTTCTATAATGACGTTCGTTTCGGTGACTTTGACATCATAAGCAGTGCAAAAACAGGTCCCTGTCAGACTTGCTTGATATGACCTCATTTACATGATATACACACGTGTGATTTGAACGATTATTACCTCACGAGTGTCTCTCTCAGGTATGTAGGGTAAAGTGCGTTACGTCATATAATGTCAATGCTGCTTAATTATATCAAACATCACCGGCAACGTTTTATGTACTACAGCTGTACAAAAAACAAACACAAAACACCTGTCAGATGTAAGATTGTTCATTGACCGTTTTTGCAGATATCCAATGGACACAATAAACGTTGGTTTATATTCGACTTAACCCCTTAATTTGTAAAGCTGCACTTTCTCTTCAAAGTCGCTTGCATGCAACGTGACTGAACTGAATGAAACTGGACGATATTTATATTCGTTTTGTTACAATAAAAACATGATTCACTAGTTGTTCTGACACAATTCAAAGAAATAGATGATAATGAATCGTCGTGAGCGGCTGTTAATTGCCTGGTGATAATCTTACTCAGACAAATAACACGCTTAAGTGCGTACCATCGGGTTGGTTTTAATCCACATTGCAATGGAACCTCCGACAAGTTTCAAGATGTAATTTACCTGTCATTGTGAATGTGCGTTAGTATTTATTTAAGCCTCGATGACCCTTTCCGTAGAACTGAAATACTCAATTCTGATTTAGGTAAGATTGCAAATTGGGCCATTAAATGGAAAGTGAAATTTAATCAGTCGAAAACAGAGTTAATATCCTTTTCCGGTCAACGATGTATACAGAAATTTCCCCTTGTTTTTGGCGATGTAGCCCTCATAGAAAAAGAAAGTCATAAACATTTAGGTGTTATTTTTCAAGATCATTGTAAATGGCCCTTACACATACAGTCTATTGTGGCAACTTGTCGAGTACTTGTGGCTTGTTTAAAATCTTATAAATATAGGCTCAGTCGAAGATCCCTGGAAGCAATGTATAAATCCTTTATTTTACCTCATTTTGATTATTGCGATGTTGTGTGCGAATTGTTCAAAGAAGCTTTCAGATGAGCTGGAGAAGCTGCAACTCGAATCCATTAGAATTATTGTTGGTGCTGTTAAAGGCACTTCACACGAAAAATTGTATACAGAATCTGGCTTTATACCACTTACAGAGCGAAGACGTCGTCACAAATTAATGTTATATTATAAAATGGTCCACGGCAATGTACCAAATTACCTCAACGTTTTATTGCCACCTCTTGTTTCTGACCTAAATCCCTACCACCACAGACACCCACTAGAGCGTAAGACTCCCCAGTGTAAATCAGATTTGTACAAGTCATCTTTTATTCCTTCTGCAACTAGTCTCTGGAATAAGTTGCCTGAAAATATACAACAATGTGATTCTGTTGGTCTGTTCAAGCGACATTTCACAGCTTTCGATATTTCAATTCCACCATATTACTATTCCCCAAATCGCAAAACTGAAGTTTTGCATTGCAGGTTAAGACTTGGAATGAGTGATTTACAATATGATATGTTTAATTGCCACCTAGTAAACAACCCGGAATGTTCTTGTGGTTATTTTGCTGAAACTGTTCTTCACTATTTGTTATCATGTCCCCTGTTTAATGATGCAAGAACCGCAACAATCGGTACATTAGCTCCAGAATTTGTTAATATTGACACACTCCTGACAGGTGATTCAAACATTTCCATATTTGAAAATAGTGCTATTTTTGTAGTTGTCCAAAGCTATATTGAGAAATCAAACCGCTTTGGGACACCTTAGTTCGATGTTGTTGGTGTGTTGTTTTAAATATATTACTTGGGGCCCATCTACTTTTTGATATTTTGTTGTGTCTTTCGTTCTCGTTTTGTATTTGTTTTCGTCTTCGGTATTGACACAGATTGTGTTCGATAATTCAAACTGATTCAAACTAATTCAAACTGATTCAAACTAATTCAAACTGATTCAAACTAATTCAAACTGATTCAAACTAATTCAAACTGATTCAAACTGATTCAAACTGATTCAAACTTCTTTTTTTTTGTGTATCTCTTTTTTCAAAAATGTGTTGCATTGATCATATTCCGCCATGAAATTTCAGGCATGTTTATGTGAGCACTTATCATAAGTTTTAAACTTGTTGTGCTCCTTCTTAATGATGTTGTTATATTATCATGTGTCGTGAGGAGGTCGTGAGGTCGTGAGTTCGAATCCCGGTCGCTGCCGCCTGGTGGGTTAAGAGTGAAGATTGTTCCGATCTCCCAGGTCAACTTATGTGCAGACCTGCTAGTGACTAAACCCCCTTCGTGTGTACACGCAAGCACAAGACCAAGTGCGCACGGAACAGTTCCTGTATTCCATGTCGGAGTTCAGTGGGTTATGGAAACACGAAAATACCCAGCATGCCTACCCAACGAAAGCGGAGTGAAGCTGACTATGGGGAACCCAAATGGGCAAACGAGCTCACACGTCACCAGAATATCTGGAACGCTGAAGAATAAGTATCATGCTATTTTGAAGTATAGGAGCCTTTTTACAGTGATTAGCCTCTTTACTGGTCCACATTAGGAGCATGGGCCCTTGATAAGGACCAGTTGTGAATGTTTCTGTATTCATTTTTGGATGAATTTCTATCAAACCTAGTTTGCTCCAATTAGGCCTAAAGGCTAGCTAAAGAGTAAAACTAACAAACACTATATTAAACTTCTTCGCAAGATAACAAGCTAGTTATCAGCGGGAAGCTAAAGACATCCATATTAGGGGCCTCTCCTCCACCTGCAGTAAGTAAACATTTCTGAAACCTCCATCGACCCTGTTTCGAGACACCAATGTCACAGAGTCGTCTGTTATGTTATGGAAACACCTTCCCTGCTTCTTGAGCGACGGGCAAGGACGGGAAAGTAGGTCATCCATGGGAGGGGGGGTTAAATTATTATCGCCATTCAAATTAGTAAAATAAACAGGATGTTATTTCTTAGAGCAATGTCCTATGCAGTATACCCCGAACTCGTCAAACAAGTTTAA
>NC_090260.1:51102873-51120373 GCF_037325665.1 Littorina saxatilis
TAACGGAGCTGGAGGGCTCAGAAAAAATTTCATTCGCTGTATTAACCCTCTTTGGATAACTTGCACATGTCAAACCAGTTGCAGAAACCCAAACCACAAAACCGTAAGGCTTTTTTACATTTAGTCAAGTTTTGACTAAATGTTTTAACATAGAGGGGGAATCGAGACGAGGGTCGTGGTGTATGTGTGTCTGTTTGTCTGTGCGTGCATGTGTGTAGAGCGATTCAGACCAAACTACTAGACCGATCTTTATGACATTTTACATGAGAGTTCCTGGGAATGATATCCCCATACTTTTTTTCCTTTTTTCGATAAATACCTTTGATGACGTCATATCCGTTTTTTGTAAAAGTTGAGGCGGCACTGTCACACCCTCATTTTTCAATCAAATTGATTGAAATTTTGGCCAAGCAATCTTCGACGAAGGCCGGACTTCGGTATTGCATTTCAGCTTGGTGGCCTAAAAATTAATCAATGACTTTGGTCATTAAAAATCTGAAAATTAAAAAACAAATGTTTTTTTTTATAAAACGATCCAAATTTACGTTCATCTTATTCATCATCATTTTCTGATTAAAAAAAAATATAAATGTTATATTTGGATTAAAAAACAAGCTCTAAAAATTAAAAATATAAAAATTATGATTAAAATTATTTTTTTGAAATCAATTTTAAAACACTTTCATCTTATTCCCTGTCGGTTCCTGATTCAAAAAACATATAGATATGATATGTTTGGATTAAAAGCACAGCCAAAACTGTTATCACACAAACATTGCTAAATATGACAGCTAAAACTGTATTTGCTACATGTTATGAGTGTTGACCCCGAGTTTCTACTGCAAACCAAAAAAAATAGCAACATCTGAAAGTATTTGTGTGTCACCCAGTTTGGACCACCTTCAACAAAGTAGAAGAAAAAAGTCGCGTAAGGCGAAAATACAACATTTAGTCAAGCTGTCGAACTCACAGAACGCCAGACGCCAGGCGGAGCAGCCACTAGATTGCCATGTTTTGCCAACTAGATTGCCAAGTCTTAGGTATGACCCGACCAGGGTTCGAACCCACGACCTCCCGCTCACTGGGCCTTACCACTAGGCCACCGTGTTGCAATCCCTATAACTAGCCGTCGATCTTTCAACAAATAATAATTATAACACATAGTCTTCTTTTCGTGGACGTTGATAATTTCTTTTTTTTTTTCTCTGTTTTTGATTAAAAAAAAAGTGTCTTTAGTTACCTGCTGTGCTTCAAATAATTTTCTCGTCAAAACGCAACAGATAAATCTATGGCATATTTGAATTAGTTTGACTTGCACAATAAGTTGTATAGTGTTATTTTGAAGTATAGGGGCTTTTTACAGTGATTCGGGAAGACCTCTTCACTGGTCCATATTAGGCGCCCAGGCTACTGATAAAGACCCGTTGTGCATTTTTCTGTATTTATTTTTTGCCGGATATATATCACAGCTAATTCGCTCTAAATAGGCATGACAGTTAACTAAAGAGAGAATGACTACTAAACACAAAGGACCGGCACGGTTGGCCTAGTGGTAAGGCGTCCGCCCCGTGATCGGGAGGTCGTGGGTTCGAACCCCGGCCGGGTCATACCTTAGACTTTAAAATTGGCAATCTAGTGGCTGCTCCGCCTGGCGTCTGGCATTATGGGGTTAGTGCTAGGACTGGTTGGTCCGGTGTCAGAATAATGTGACTGGGTGAGACGTGAAGCCTGTGCTGCGACTTCTCTCTTGTGTGTGGCGCACGTTATATGTCAAAGCAGCACCGCCCTGATATGGCCCGTCGTGGTCGGCTGGGCGTTAAGCAAACAAACAAACAAACAAACTAAACACAAAATGAAACATCTCTGCAAAAAAAACCACAACTAGTTATCAGCATGAAACAAAAAAGTGGTCCATATTAGGCAACCTTCCCCAATAATCTTATACTACTGCATTTATGCCACCCCCAACCCCAAAAATAAAAAACATGAAAATAAAGGCTCAACCCCACATCCAAGATCAAAAGATGATTTCATCGCGACCCGGATGTGCAGCAGTGTGAAACGTCACGAGGGTCCGGGTACACGGATCACGTGGCCGTGCTGAAGCCTGTATGTTGTAAGGACCAGTGTCGTCACAGCTCAGTCTGTGTCTGTACCAACCTGTCGTCAACACCACAGTAGAGACTTGTTACAAGCTGTATGTTGTAAGGACCAGTGTCGTCACAGCTCAGTCTCTGTCTGTACCAACCTGTCGTCAACACCACAGTAGAGACTTGTTACAAGCTGTGTGTATTGTATTTGTAACCTGTCGTTGATATGATAGTAGAGATTTGGTACAGGCAGTGTGTAGTGTGTATATGTGTCTGCGTGTCTTTGATCTGTCTCTCGTGGGGTGCAGTGTTTATGTAAATGCGTGTCTACGCCCTGTGGGATTAAGTGTAGTGTTGCAATTTTCTGTGCAGGGATACATTTCAGCATACTTCTACCGTTTTGAGAACTGCTCTGATATCAAGGAAACATCTTCAGGACGTCTGTGTGTGATGTATTATCTGCTGTGACCTGGTGAAATACTGACTGCAGCTAACGAGTTGTGAGAAAGAAACATTGACTCTAAAGCTAACGGGTTGTGAGAAAGAAACACTGACTGACTGAAGCTAACGAGTTGTGAGAAAGAAACACTGACTGAAGCTAACGAGTTGTGAGAAAGAAACACTGACTGAAGCTAACGAGTTGTGAGAAAGAAACACTGACTGAAGCTAACGAGTGGTGAGATCTATAGAAACACTGACTGAAGCTAACGAGTGGTGAGATCTATAGAAACACTGACTGAAGCTAACGAGTGGTGAAAAAGAAACACTGTTTGGAGCTAACGAGTTGGGGGGATAACTGTGGATTGCTTTGTTCAGCGGTAAGTCCCTGTAAGTGGATTGGACTCATTTAACCTTCACCGTGTTTTCGAGTACGACCCAGATATACCCTGAATAAGGTCATGACAATTCGCGATGACATTACCAACACAACACAGAATGATTAGCATGTATATGGGGGTGTGGATACTCAAGTACCACACGGCACAGAGAACGCATTCACATGTACTCATCGTCAACAATGCAGTTTAAAAAAAAAAAAAAAAATTTTTTTTTTTTACATTTAGTCAAGTTTTGACTAAATGTTTTAACATAGAGGGGGAATCGAAACGAGGGCCGTGGTGTGTGTGTGTGTGTGTGTGTGTGTGTGTGTGTGTGTGTGTGTGTGTGTGTGTGTGTGTGTGTGTGTGTGTGTGTGTGTGTGTGTTCGCGTGCGTGTGTGTAGAGCGATTCAGACCAAACTACTTGACCGATCTTTATGAAATTTTCCATGAGAGTTTCTGGGATTGATATCCCCGAATGTTTTTTTTCTTTTTTTTGGATAAATGTCTTTGATGACGTCATATCCGGCTTTTCGTGAAAGTTGAGGCGGCACTGTCACGCTCTCATTTTTCAACCAAATTGGTTGAAATTTTGGTCAAGTAATCTTCGACAAAGCCCGGACTTCAGTATTGCATTTCAGCTTGGTGGCTCAAAAATTAATTCATGACTTTGGTCATTAAAAATCTGCAAATTGTAAAAATATTTTTTTTTTTATAAAACGATTTAAATTTACGTTCATCTTATTTTCCATCATTTTCTGATTCCAAAAACATATAGGTATGTTATATTTGGATTAAAAAAAAAGCTCTGAAAATTAAAAATATAAACATTATTATCAAAATTAAATTGTCGAAATCAATGTAAAAACACTTTCATCTTATTCCTTGTCTGTTCTTGATTCAAAAAACATATAGATATGATATGTTTGGATTAAAAACACGCTCAGAAGGTTAAAACGAAGAGAGGTACAGAAAAGCGTGCTATCCTTCTCAGCGCAACTACTACCCCGCTCTTCTTGTCAATTTCACTGCCTTTGCCATGAGCGGTGGACTGACGATGCTACGAGTATACGGTCTTGCTGAAAAATTGCATTGCGTTCCGTTTCATTCTGTGAGTTCGACAGCTACTTGACTAAATGTTGTATTTTCGCCTTACTCGACTTGTTGTTAAAGATTATTAATCTTTGTACATACTGATTTTAGACCAACAAGCCAGAGTACACAACCGTTGATTAGGCGTTATATTACCCTGCAAGAAACTCTCACAGAGCTTCAATCTTCATCGTGCCCCCCATCCCCCCCTCCGCACACCCCCAGCCCCACCCACCAATAATCCAACCCACAACTCAGTTTGCGACCCGGATGTCTATAAGTGTGAGACGACGCAATGACACGGTGCACGTATCATGTATCGGTACTGAGGCCGCCTCGTTGTGGGGCCATTGTTGTCAGCGTTCTGCCCGTGTCACTGCAGAGAGGTCGTGTTGCTTTCCTGTGTCATATCAAAGTACTGGCCTGGCTTGGAGGGGGACACCCCGAAGCGTCCCGGTACCAAAGCGTCCCGGTACCGAAGCGTCCCGGTACCAAAGCGTCCCGGTACCGAAGCGTCCCGGTACCAAAGCGTCCCGGTACCGAAGCGTCCCACTATAACGCGTCACAGGACTTAGACTTTCTTTTTTTTTAAACCTTGAATGACCTTGATTTGACCTTGACTTGACTAACCATATATATATTTTTTAAATTGAATCTTGATCTTGATTTGACCTTGACTTCACTGATTTTTTTAATTTTGCACAGACCTTGATTTGCTTTCGGAAAAAAAAAATCACTTTTTTTCCAACTTTTCCCCAACTTTACTTTAGATCTGTACTCACAACACACCAATTTGGAAATACTGTACCCGTGTGGACAAGTTCGGGGGAAAAGTCCGTAGGCTTCCGTTCACAAGAGGGATATGTCTGTTATCACACACGCTTTCTGGCTTCACTAAGCGTGAGCGTCGGAAAAAGTCTTTTCAGTTCTGCCTCCGACTTTTAAATTGTATCATTTGGGTTAATTTGGGTTTGTTTGGGGTCATTTGGGTAATAAAGAACGCTCGCGCTGGACCCGAGTACTCTTCAGACTGGCTCGCTCCCCCAGTATGAAAGTTTTTGTCTTGTGCACGTTTAAGACCAAGTGATTGCTCTGTGTGAATTACAGGCATTCCCTTTGCTATATTATACATTGGCATGCGAGCCGAGGATGTGCGTGGTGACTGGTACCGGGACGCTTCGTGCCCTACTGCGCGGGAGCGTCCCGAAGCGTCCCGGTACCAAAGCGTCCCGGTACCCCTGTGACGCGTTATAGTGGGACGCTTCGGTACCGGGACGCTTCGGTACCGGGACGCTTCGGTACCGGGACGCTTCGTGATGTACCCGCTTGGAGAAGTGTAATTTCAGCGTTCTGCCCGTGTCACTGCAGAGAGGTCGTGTTGCTTTCCTGTGTCATATCAAAGTACTGGCCTGGCTTGGAGAAGTGTAATGTCAGCGTTCTGCCCGTGTCTCTACAGAGAGGTCGTGTTGCTTTCCTGTGTCATATCAAAGTACTGGCCTGGCTTGGAGAAGTGTAATGTCAGCGTTCTGCCCGTGTCTCTACAGAGAGGTCGTGTTGCTTCCCAGTGTGAAAGTATTGGATATCATAGTATATATTTGGTACAGGCAGTGTGCAGTGTGTATAATTATGTGTCTGCGTGTCTTAAATCTGTCTACGTAGTGTAGAGTGTTTATATTATGTAAATGCGTGTCTACGCCCTGTGGGACTAAGTGTAGTGTTCGCCTACTGACTTCAGCAGTTGTCTGTGCAGGGATTCATTTCAGCATACTTCTACCAAGTGAACATTGAACATTGATTGACGGGTGTTCACAAAACCGGGACTGTTGCCTTAGATTTGTTTGTATACAGATGAACAGCGGCAGGACCAACACTTATTGGGGTTTTGAGGGTTGGTCGGGGAGTGGGGGGAGGGGGGGGGGGGGGTAGGCCCAAAGCGGGACTGCAGCTAGGTTTGTATGATTTGCTAATGTGTACTCATAATGACATGGGTTCTAATAGACTTATATACACAAATAAGTGTGCAGTTCAAGCTAGCAAGTCTCTTGACGTGTGAAGGCTGTGCTTGCATTATACGCTGTTTATCAAGTTGTAGAAATATAAGATGACTGCCATGTTTTTGTTGCTTCTAAATTTCCATTGCTCCACATACATTTCTACTGGCGACATAGAGCATGGTTCTTTAAATGGTCTACTGGCGACATAGTGCATGGTTCTTTAAATGGTCTACTGGCGACATAGTGCATGGTTCTTTAAATGGTCTACTGGCGACATAGTGCATGGTTCTTTAAATGGTCTACTGGCGACATAGTGCATGGTTCTTTAAATGGTCTACTGGCGACATAGAGCATGGTTCTTTAAATGGTCTACTGGCGACATAGTGCATGGTTCTTTAAATGGTCTACTGGTGACATAGTGCATGGTTCTTTAAATGGTCTGTTGAGGAGGATGTGGTTTGATGCCATACATTTCTACTGGCGACATAGTGCATGGTTCTTTAAATGATCTACTGGCGACATAGTGCATGGTTCTTTAAATGGTATGTTGGGGAGGATGTGGTTTGATGCCATGTATGTTATGTACGTTATATCTGTAACACTTCCTTGTTTTTATAAGGACCTGCACATCTTGAGTCTTGTGAATGGTATGACGAGCAGAAGGATCAACATTTACTATTGTTTGTTTAAATAAATACGAATTTAGTCTAACACTGAGTGTGTCAGTGTGACACTGAAGCTTAGGTGCGCGCCGAGTACGAGTGTAGCTATGATTTATTAATCCAGTCTGGCTGTTTTCTCTCACACAAGTTTAATACATTCTCTTTGGTGCGAATACATCCAACCCCACACACATGTTAAATCCTGAAACCAGCACAGTGAAGCCCGCTGCTGTATGCCTTTTATTGGCTTTGCGTTCATCTTCAGAACGACCTCTCTCCGCAATCCATTGGACAGAATACAGAATCTTGAACTGCCCAAGGTTGGGAATGTGTCTTGACATTGCGGTTAAGAAACATTCACTCCAGCTATATATGTACACCAACACTCGCATCCATAAACAAAAGATCAACGACATGAACATAAAAAAAGACATTGGACAGCAATTAAGTCGTAACGATATTTTTCTTCGTTCATGGGCTGAAACTCCCACGTTCACTCATGTTTTTGCATGAGTAGGTTTGTACGTGTATGACCGTTTTTACCCCGCCTTTCAGGCAGCCATACGCCGCTTTCGGGGGAAGCATGCTGGGTATTTGTGTGTTTCTATAACCCAACGAACTCTGACATGGATTACAGGATCTTTTCCGTGCACACTTGGCCTTGTGCTTGACTGACTGACTATTAGGGTGTAACGTCCTCTTAGACCAACTGGTCTATATTGGGACAGGTATTGGAAATACGCTGAAGATATGGTGTGATACTTTGATTCAAACAAGCCCGCTGTGGCTGTCTTCTTCGACACACCAGCATTGGGTTTGTCTCGTCAAAGTATCGAAATACGATCATGATAATCAGAGACGAGAGATGATGCATGCGTGTCTTCGTGTTTTCCAAGCCCTGAGACTTTCGCTGTGAACGTGGGATCTTTTTCGTGCGCATGTGTGCACACGGGGGTGTTCGGACACCGAAGAGAGTCTGCACAAAGTTGACTCCGAGAAATAAATCTCTCGCCGAACGTGGGGATCGAACCCACGCTGATAGCGACCAACTGGCTACAAAGCCAGCGCGCTACCAACTGAGCTACGTCCCCGCCGCCTTGTGCTTGCGTGCACACACGAAGGAGGATAAGACACTAACAGGTCTGCACATAAGTGGACCTGGGAGATCGGAAAAAATCTCTACCATTAAGCCACCAGGGGGCCGCGGCCGGGATTCGAACTCACGACCTTCTGATTCGGAGGCTGATGTCTTACCACTACTCCACTGCGGCCGTCAGTCGTTACGATCATTCTTGTACGATTAACAAACAGTCCTTTCAAACAGGACATACACAACCACGCATACAACACACAACACACAACACACAACACACACCAATCAATCAATCAATATGAAGCTTATATAGCGCGTATTCCGTGGGTACAGTTCTAAGCGCTTGTCGAAGAGTTGTCAACACAGGACTAACAAAGAAACTAACATCTACAGACGGACACGAACCCTATCACACACTAGCAAACCCTGATAAACATACAACAAACAACTGTTTAACAACAATGTACACATCAATAGCTAGGTCCAAACAAAATAATATTAAACACAAAGAAAACACCTCTCACAGAGCACAGCACAAGAATGTCTTTTGGGGCGTGCAACACATCACGTCGAACATGAAAGTCGCAGCCAGCTACGGGAAGAACTGAGTCTTCAACCTACTCTTGAACGCGTCAAGAGAGGGGCTCTGGCGAAGCTCAAGCGGCAGGGAGTTCCAGACGGAGGGGCCCGCGGAGGGGAATGCACGCTGACCAGCAGATGCGAGTTTCGAGCGAGGGATATAAAGGCGGAGTGGGTCAGCAGCAGAACGAAGGGGACGGTCGGAGGGCTGGGTGTACAGGTCCAGGGGGGATTGAAGGTACTCGGGAGCAGAGTCGTTGAGACACTTGCAGACGAGAGTGGACAGTTTGTAGAGATTCGGGTGTTGACAGGGAGCCAGTGCAAGGAGCGAAGTAGGGGGGGTGATGTGGTCTCGCTTCGTCTTCCTCAACGTCAGCCTGGCAGCAGCGTTCTGGACTCGTTGTAGGCCATGAACGGATGAGGCGGGGAGGCCAGCCAGAAGGGAGTTGCAGTAGTCCAGACGACTGAAGATGAGGGAGACAACCAGCTTGACACAGGCGTCGTGGGTGAGGTAGCGACGGATAACATATAACACACACCGCAACATCGTGTCGCCATAGGCCGGCGCTATCTTGTGTATTATTACACGTGGTGCGTACATAGAATTTGGCAAACGCGTGACTGACCTAAAGACGCTCTCACAGCCTACTTTAAGTTTTCCGTCGCTTTGCTTTGTCGGGCTTCCATAATGCTCTGACCGGACGTCAATCCACGATGACAAACTCCAAGTTTCAAATGGAAGCATATCAATACTTCGTGTAACTTAGGGTCTCGGACTTCCATACTTCTTAGTTGTAACATGACGGAGCAACACACGTTTGGAACAGTTACAGTCCTCTTTGGAAAGAACTTTTTCAGGAACCATTGCTGAATGAACAACACTGGCAGACATCATCAGTTTGACTCATTGGTGTTTCAGGTAACACAGGGCGAGTACAATGAACAACACTGGCAGACATCATTAGTTTGACTCATTGGTGTTTCAGGTAACACAGGGCGAGTACAATGAACAACACTGGCAGACATCATTAGTTTGACTCATTGGTGTTTCAGGTAACACAGGGCGAGTACAATGAACAACACTGGCAGACATCATTAGTTTGACTCATTGGTGTTTCAGGTAACACAGGGCGAGTACAATGAACAACACTGGCAGACATCATCAGTTTGACTCATTGGTGTTTCAGGTAACACAGGGCGAGTACAATGAACAACACTGACAGACATCATCAGTTTGACTCATTGGTGTTTCAGGTGACACAGGGCGAGTACAATGAACAACACTGGCAGACATCATCAGTTTGACTCATTGGTGTTTCAGGTGACACAGGGCGAGTACAATGGGGAACAAGCAGGGACGTAGCGAGACTTCAAAGAAACAACGCCAGGTAGGCCGCTGTCACGGTGCTGCGCTGTCCATTCCATGCTGTTGTCCGTCGTGCTTTGTTGTGTTTGTGCGTTGTCTATCGTGTTGTATTGTCCATTGCATTAGAGAGTCCAGAGCATTGGAGTTTGTAAAGCAATATGTTGTGCATTACATTGTATTATCCGTCGGGTTATAATGTCTATTATATCGTATTGTCCATAGCATTGAATCGTAAGATGTCCCCAGCATTGTGTTGTCCATAACATTGTATTTTGTAAAGCATTATGGTGTGTATTACATAGAGATTACACAACGTCATCGAGTGAGGGACCGAAAAATATTGAAACTCGAGGATGATTTTTTTGTGATACCACACAAAAAAATCATCCGAGAGTTTCAATATTTGTTGGTCCCTCACAAGATGACGTTTGTGTAATTTGTGTATACAATGATCAATCTCTATACCTTCCTGTCACTGGAAGCAGCAACACTTGAAAGCATAAGTTCCCTTGACAAACGTCATTTATGATTGGCGTCATCTATGAATGACGTCACTGTCTAGACAAGACAAGTGCCGGTATCGGCAAACCTTGTCGCGGCAAAGGGCTATGACCCGTGCCTTGATACCATTGAGATCATAGGAGATGCACAGCAGTGCCGATACCAGGTTTCTTTAGCTTCACTTTAAAATGATATCAGAACGATAGTTATTCACTTGAAAGTGAACACAGGAGAGTTGTATACATTGTATTATTCATCAGGTATATCGTCCATTATATTGTATTGTCCATAGCATTGTATTGTCCATAATATTGTACTGTCCATAGCATTGTGTTGTTCATAGCATTGTTTTGTCCATAATATTGTACTGTCCATAGCATTGTGTTGTTCATAGCATTGTTTTGTCCATAGCATTGTATTGTCCATGATATTGTAGTTTCCATAGCATTGTACTGTCCATAGCATTGTATTGTCCATAGCATTGTGTTGTTCATAGCATTGTACTGTCCATAGCATTAATTATACTGTCCATAGCATTGTGTTGTTCATAGCATTGTTTTGTCCATAGCATTGTATTGTCCATAATATTGTATTGTCCATAGCATTGTACTGTCCATAGCATTGTATTGTCCATAGTATTGTACTGTCCATAACATTGTGTTGTTCATAGCATTGTACTGTCCATAGCATTGTATTGTACATAGTATTGTATTGTCCATGGCATTGTACTGTCCATAACATTGTATTGTCTATATCATTGGGTTGTCCATAGCATTGTATTGTCCATAGTATTGTGTTGTTCATAGCATTGTGTTGTCCATAGCATTGTATTGTCCATAGCATTGTGTTTTCCATAGCATTGTATTGTCCATAGCATTGTATTGTCCATAGCATTGTATTGTCCATAGCATTGTGTTTTCCATAGCATTGTATTGTCCATAGCATTGTGTTTTCCATAGCATTGTATTGTCAAAAGTGTTGTGTTTTCCATTGCATTGTGTTGTCCAAAGCATTGTGTTGATAATAGCATTGTGTTGTCCATAGCATTGTGTTGTCCATATAGCATTGTGTTGTCCATAGTATTGTGTTGTCCATAGCATGGTGTTGTCCACAGCATTGTGTTGTCCATAGTATTGTGTTGTCCATAGCATTGTGTTTTCCATAGCATTGTGTTGTTCATAGCATTGTGTTTTCCATGGTATTGTAGTGTCAAAAGCATTGTATTGTCCATAGCATTGTATTGCTCATAGCTCATTGTGTTGTTCATGGTATTGTATTGTCCAAGTATTGTGTTGTCCATAGCATTGTATTGTCCATGGTATTGTATTGTTCATAGCATTGTGTTGTCCATGGTATTGTATTGTCCATAGTATTGTATTGTCCATAGCATTGTACTGTCCATAAGGGCCCAGATCTACCTAGAAATAGATAAAAAAAAATCACTTTTTTGCTTTTGTATTAACAAAGAACATTTTTATGCAGGTAAATGAGTCTATTTTCATCCCCAATTGAAAATATGTGTCTAATTATAACCGATGCAGAGATGTTCGATGTCAAAGATGACTGGTGTCATATACCAAACCCCCAAAATGTGCCGATTTATTTTTTGGGGGGTCTGTTCAATACTCTTTATCCAGTGAAAAACAAAGCACTCCCTGTTGCAATTCGCTACAATCAGTCTCCCTGTCTTCTCAAGGATTACTTCCCTTTTGCAAATGGCTGCTTCCACGATGTGGTAAACAGGGACATTATTGCTTGAAAAGTTTGTTTCTGAGCTTCGTCAACAACCTGTTTCGTCATAAGTGATAGGAAAAGAAGTGGGGGAAAACGGAAATGGCGAGGATTTGCTGGAAACCAGTACACGACATATCAACAAGGTCTGTGCAGTGTGAGAGTAGAAAGTGCGGCAGGTAACCACAGTAGTGACACTCACACTGACATGGAAAATGTGGTGGAATCTTCGACTGTGCAAAAAGGTAAACAAACACCGACCACGCCCACCTGTAGTTCTGCCATGAAGATTTATAAGATGTATGATATGTTAGAAAGTGATGGTGATTCTCCAGAAGACAGTACTATCTAGGTGTCCAAATTTCATCCGACCTATGCCGACCACCAGCAACAGAGCATCATCAACTCTTGGATTCCTCCGCCGAAATCTACGGAACTGCCCACAGACCTGCAGACGCACAGCATACATTGCCCTGGTACGATGAACCCTAGAGTATGCTGCAGTTGTGTGGGATCCCCACCTGAAGCAAGACATTGAACGACTAGAGCGCGTACAACACAGAGCAGCCAGGTTCATCACCAAGGACTATAAGTCTAGAGAGCCTGGCTCTGTCACCAAGATGCTAAAGGACCTCGAGCTCACAACACTCCAAGAACGACGGCGCCAACATAGACTTCCAACACTGTTCAAAATATCCACAGGGCAGATACCAGCACTCCCCCCCCCCCCCCCCCCGAAAACTTCCTCACCCCTGCAAAACAGACCCGCAGGAGGGTGAAGCCAACACAGTTTAGCGACTACAGTTCCAACAATGTGATCGAGAGGCAGGCCATCAACAACTCTAAAGGCCTAACCATACCACACTGCCGAACTGAACTGTTCAGACACTCATTTTTGTAAAGACAGCCCAGGAGTGGAACCATCTAAGCGAGGAGGTGATAGGCTGCACATCAGCAAAAGCCTTTTCTACTGCTGTAGGAAACCTCCCTCCTCCCTCCTCCTCTTTTTAGGCCCACCAGTCCCGTCGCATATATAGTCAACTTGGCTCCTGCGACGTACCATACCAGAACCAGAACCAGTACTGACTCTGAATATGATAGTCATGAAACTCCAAGTGATGATGAAGAGGAAACAGAAACAATCCAACATTGACATGGATATCGTCTGATTGATTTGGACATTTTGAACAGCAACATTGACATGGATATCGTCTGATTGATTTGGACATTTTGAACAGCAACATTGACATGGATATCGTCTGATTGATTTGGACATTTTGAACAGCAACATTGACATGGATATCGTCTGATTGATTTGGACATTTTGAACAGCAACATTGACATGGATATCGTGTGATTGATTTGGACATTTTGAACAGCAACATTGACATGGATATCGTCTGATTGATTTGGACATTTTGAACAGCAACATTGACATGGATATCGTCTGATTGATTTGGACATTTTGAACAGCAACATTGACATGGATATCGTCTGATTGATTTGGACATTTTGAACAGCAACATTGACATGGATATCGTCTGATTGATTTTGACATTTTGAACAGCAACATTGACATGGATATCGTCTGATTGATTTGGACATTTTGAACAGCAACATTGACATGGATATCGTCTGATTGATTTGGACATTTTGAACAGCAACATTGACATGGATATCGTCTGATTGATTTGGACATTTTGAACAGCAACATTGACATGGATATCGTCTGATTGATTTGGACATTTTGAACAGCAACATTGACATGGATATCGTCTGATTGATTTGGACATTTTGAACAGCAACATTGACATGGATATCGTCTGATTGATTTGGACATTTTGAACAGCAACATTGACATGGATATCGTCTGATTGATTTGGACATTTTGAACAGCAACATTGACATGGATATCGTCTGATTGATTTGGACATTTTGAACAGCAACATTGACATGGATATCGTCTGATTGATTTGGACATTTTGAACAGCAACATTGACATGGATATCGTCTGATTGATTTGGACATTTTGAACAGCAACATTGACATGGATATCGTCTGATTGATTTGGACATTTTGAACAGCAACATTGACATGGATATCGTCTGATTGATTTGGACATTTTGAACAGCAACATTGACATGGATATCGTCTGATTGATTTGGACATTTTGAACAGCAACATTGACATGGATATCGTCTGATTGATTTGGACATTTTTAACAGCAACATTGACATGGATATCGTCTGATTGATTTGGACATTTTGAACAGCACTATTGACATGGATATCGTCTGATTGATTTGGACATTTTGAACAGCAACATTGACATGGATATCGTCTGATTGATTTGGACATTTTGAACAGCAACATTGACATGGATATCGTCTGATTGATTTTGACATTTTGAACAGCACTATTGACATGGATATCGTCTGATTGATTTGGACATTTTGAACAGCAACATTGACATGGATATCGTCTGATTGATTTGGACATTTTGAACTGCAACATTGACATGGATATCGTCTGATTGATTTGGACATTTTGAACAGCAACATTGACATGGATATCGTCTGATTGATTTGGACATTTTGAACAGCACTATTGACATGGATATCGTCTGATTGATTTGGACATTTTAAACAGCAACATTGACATGGATATCGTCTGATTGATTTGGACATTTTGAACTGCAACATTGACATGGATATCGTCTGATTGATTTGGACATTTTGAACAGCAACATTGACATGGATATCGTCTGATTGATTTGGACATTTTGAACAGCACTATTGACATGGATATCGTCTGATTGATTTGGACATTTTGAACAGCAACATTGACATAGATATAGTCTGATTGATGTGGACATTTTGAACAGCAACATTGACATGGATATCGTCTGATTGATTTGGACATTTTGAACAGCACTATTGACATGGATATCGTCTGATTGATTTGGACATTTTGAACAGCAACATTGACATGGATATCGTTTGATTGATTTGGACATTTTGAACAGCACTATTGACATGGATATCGTCTGATTGATTTGGACATTTTGAACAGCAACATTGACATGGATATCTTCTGATTGATTTGGACATTTTGAACAGCACTATTGACATGGATATCGTCTGATTGATTTGGACATTTTGAACAGCAACATTGACATGGATATCGTCTGATTGATGTGGACATTTTGAACAGCAACATTGACATGGATATCGTCTGATTGATTTGGACATTTTGAACAGCAACATTGACATGGATATCGTCTGATTGATTTGGACATTTTGAACAGCAACATTGACATGGATATCGTCTGATTGATTTGGACATTTTGAACAGCAACATTGACATGGATATCGTCTGATTGATTTGGACATTTTGAACAGCAACATTGACATGGATATCGTCTGATTGATTTGGACATTTTGAACAGCAACATTGACATGGATATCGTCTGATTGATTTGGACATTTTGAACAGCAACATTGACATGGATATCGTCTGATTGATTTGGACATTTTGAACAGCAACATTGACATGGATATCGTCTGATTGATTTGGACGTTTTGAACAGCAACATTGACATGGATATCGTCTGATTGATTTGGACATTTTGAACAGCAACATTGACATGGATATCGTCTGATTGATTTGGACATTTTGAACAGCAACATTGACATGGATATCGTCTGATTGATTTGGACATTTTGAACAGCAACATTGACATGGATATCGTCTGATTGATTTGGACATTTTGAACAGCAACATTGACATGGATATCGTCTGATTGATTTGGACATTTTGAACAGCAACATTGACATGGATATCGTCTGATTGATTTGGACATTTTGAACAGCAACATTGACATGGATATCGTCTGATTGATTTGGACATTTTGAACAGCAACTATTGACATGGATATCGTCTGATTGATTTGGACATGTTGAACAGCAACATTGACATGGATATCGTCTGATTGATTTGGACATTTTGAACAGCAACATTAACATGAATATCGTCTGATTGATTTGGACATTTTGAACAGCAACATTGACATGGATATCGTCTGATTGATTTGGACATTTTGAACAGCACTATTGACATGGATATCGTCTGATTGATTTGGACATGTTGAACAGCAACATTGACATGGATATCGTCTGATTGATTTGGACATTTTGAACTGCAACATTGACATGAATATCGTCTGATTGATTTGGACATTTTGAACAGCAACATTGACATGAATATCGTCTGATTGTTTTGGACATTTTGAACAGCAACATTGACATGGATATCGTCTGATTGATTTGGACATTTTGAACAGCACTATTGACATGGATATCGTCTGATTGATTTGGACATGTTGAACAGCAACATTGACATGGATATCGTCTGATTGATTTGGACATTTTGAACAGCAACATTGACATGGATATCGTCTGATTGATTTGGACATTTTGAACAGCAACATTGACATGGATATCGTCTGATTGATTTGGACATTTTGAACAGCAACATTTGTGCAACGTTCGTGTACTTTCTGTCACAGTGACGTGAAGTTGTTTGAAATAGAAAGAAAAGGATTGGCAAGCAAGCTTGTTTTCATGTGTTCCAACAAAGAACAGGCCTTCCCTTCATGCCCAGTGATTCCACAAGGAAATGTTAGTGTATATTCAGTAAACCGCCGCTCTGCTTTTGCAATGAGATGCATTGGAGGCGACCATTCAGAGCTCAGCACATTGTGTGGGGTCATGAACCTGTGAGTACATCTTCATTCCACAAAATCAATCAGACAATGAAGAAGGCTGCTTTTCATGTAAAACAACAAAGTATGGGTGATGCTGCGGTCATCGAACACTGCCTTGCAGAAGATATAGGGGTTGTTCGAAACATAGAAATTTCAGTCGACGGTACCTACATGACCAGGGGGCACTCATCCAACGTTGGCGTCTCCACAGCTATTGGGTTGAAAACCGGCAAATCGTTGGACACAGGGACGGAGAGTAAGCCGTGTAAATCATGTGAAAACCGGCAAAGCGTTGGACACAGTGACGGAGAGTAAGCCGTGTAAATCATGTGAAAACCGGCAAATCGTTGGACACAGGGACGGAGAGTAAGCCGTGTAAATCATGTGAAAACCGGCAAAGCGTTGGACACAGTGACGGAGAGTAAGCCGTGTAAATCATGTGAATACTGGGAAAAACCAGACCACACTAGCGACAAGTATCGGAAGTGGGTGGTTCGTCATGCAGGAAAGTGCACGCTGACGCACCAGGGTTCATCTGGGTCCAATGAGGGGGATATAGCAAAAGCCATGTTTTCTCGTTCTGTTGAACAACATAACTTAAGGTACACCAGCTTCATTGGAGATGGAGACACAAACAGTTTCAAGAAGGTGTTTGATTCAAAACCCTACGGCAACATTGATGTGCACAAACTGGAATGCGTGGGGCATGTTCAGCAGCGCATGGGAAAGCGACTGCGTGACCTGAAGAAGAATGTCAAAGGCCGAAAATTGTCTGACGGGAAAACCATTGGAGGGAGAGGGAGACTCACT
>NC_090260.1:51125373-51129292 GCF_037325665.1 Littorina saxatilis
AATTTATGGTAATTCTGACCCAAGCTAAGATTGGTGTATATGGCGCTGATTCCCAAAGCATCTATGCTGGTGCAGCAGCCAGAAACATGAACAGCGTCAAGGCAGAGCCGTTGAACCTGAAGGAGGACTTTGTTGACCTCCTCGTCATACATCGCGAGCGTGGGATAATGATGGCGGCAATCATACCTCAGACAGAAGACGACCCCCTTGCAGTTCAAGAAGAACTAAAGAAGGCCGCTGCGTACCTGAAGCAAGCCAGAGATGTTGTGAGGCGCTCTGTTCTGGGTGACCTGGTCACACAACCAGCCCTCCACCAGGCCATTGTCCTGCCCGACACAACGAGACGCTGTCTGGAGGAGGTGCTGGGAAACATGAGCGATGTAAGTTAACACTTGACCTACACTAGCTCACACACGCAAAAACAGACGCACGCAGGAGAGAAATTGAGAGAGAGAGAGAGAGAGAGAGAGAGAGAGAGAGAGAGAGAGAGAGAGAGAGAGAGAGAGAGAGAGAGAGAGAGAGAGAGAGAGAGAGAGAGAGAGAGAGAGAGAGAGAGAGAGAGAGAGAGAGAGAGAGAGAGAGAGAGAGAGAGAGAGAGAGAGAGAGAGATTGACGGACAGCTTTGTTCACCAACGTAAAGTAAGGGCTAGTTCATAGCGCTATGCTCTTAATCCACACATTGTGCGCAGTGTCCGTCCGTATGTCCGATCAAAAAACTTAACGGATTATCTGGGATGATTTTGAAGCTAGACCTTTAAACATTTTCAGACTTCTGGTATTTGATAATCTTCCGATTTGACCCCGATTTGATTGACCTTCGTCAAATGTTGGGGTCACAGCGGGGTCATGCTCTTCAACTTTTTAAGTTGAGTTTTGTTTTAGATATTTTGGAAACAAAGCCCCCACATTTCCCACAATTGTAGGTGTTATTAATCAGCAGACATGACCAAAATGTAGCTTGTTTCGTATATGTTCACAGTAATAGCATGGACATGTTTGCTGGACAAGATGATCACCACTGAACATATCTGGAATATTACAGGTCACACTTTTGATCAAGTTTTTGTCGATTATTCTGATGCCAAGGTTTCTCTTGAACATTTAATTTATGAAGCTGAAAGAGGAATTTTATATATTTTTTTTATTGGGGTTAAGTCTTAAAATGTGGGTTAACTTACAGAGGTTATGAACAAACAATCTTTAAAAACAAAAAGGGTCTTATTGGGGGAGGTCGGGCATAAAAGGGGGTGGTTGTATAAGAAGGGAGGGACTCTTGTGGGAGGGGTGGTGGCGGGAGTCTTCCATGGGGGAGGGGGGTCATGAAGGGTGGAGGGGGGGGAGGCTACATGGTTGTGGGACAAGACGAAGGCGAGTCGAATAAGCATTTTGCTTTTTATTTTTCACTGGAGCTCTAAGAACAGTGACCTTGAATAGTAGACGTCATTTTTTTGTCGCGAAAACGACGTCACTTGTACTTTGCGTAGCCTAATGCGCGTCACCACAAACGGGAAACTCTTTTCCGAAAAGATGGTTTGCTTTTGTTCAGAAAGCTGTCTTTTAGACTGGTAAACACTAAAGCAGGAATGAAGAGATTTCCAACTCAGGTAATGTTACACTGTCTTTGTGTGTATCGTGTATTAAACCACCCCTTGTGCCATTTCCCGCATTGTTTACGGTCCGTGTGTGTTGACCTCAGTTACAGGCGTTGCAGGAAGGCCTCAGCGTCGAGTCAGGTCGGAATGTCAGCCAGGTATGTCTTTGTGAGGACGACATGGCTGACCAGACAAGGCTCGACGCGTGGTGGAGGGCGAGCTTGGAACGGAATGAGGGCGGGGACCATGCCATGGATACAGCTACCTACACACAGTTGGTTGCCAGGTACTGTTGCATAGCTGTATCAACTATCATATCGGTGAAGCGCACGCACGCACGTTTATAATTACTTGGCCTAACGTCATCTATCTTTCTTTTTTTGTTTCTCCCGACCCCCCCCCCCCCCCCCCCGACCCCTCTCTCTCTCTGTGTCTGTCTGTCTGTCTCTCTCTCTCTCTCTCTCTCTCTCTCTCTCTCTCTCTCTCTCTCTCTCTCTCTCTCTCTAGTCATCTACTGTAATTTTTTATGCCTTAAATGACATTTTCAGATGTGTATTTTTGCATAACCTTTCGCTTACATTTACACGTTGCGTGTGGGTTGGTGCATGTGTGTGTGTGTGTGTGTGTGTGTGTGTGTGTGTGTGTGTGTATGTGTGTGTGCTTGTGTATGTGTGTGTATGTGTGTGTGTGTGTGGTGTGTGTGATATATACCTAATAATGTGTGTAAATGTGTATGCTGACAGATTCTCCATACCACTGACAACGGTTGAGCTATTCCTCAGCAGACAGCCACGACTACAGCTGTGGACTCAGGGCCATCTTGTTCACGCTGTTGGAATGGAGCATGGTCGACCAATGACATGTATTGCTTTGTTCCCGCAGCAGTTTCAAGTCTTGGAGGAGCCGCCAGACGACTACGACGTCGACGTGAGAATCCTCTGGGGCCCGACGGGCACTTCAAAAAGCATAGTCTTGATAATAAAAGGTTTGTTTCTGCTGAGGAAGGGCTGCGCCACAGTCTTCGTTCTTCAGACGAGTGATGATGGCGCTGCTGCTGCTTACCTTGTGGGTCATCAGGTGAGAGAGACTGCCGGACAGGGAGCCGGCAGCGTGCAGCTCGTCAACATGGCGGGGGTACGGGACAGGCGGGGATTGACAGAGGAAGGCAAGAAGAAAGTGCAGGCCTGGGTGGAGGAGCTGTGTCAACACGCACAGACACACGGACGCGTGCACATCCTGGCCGATGAGGCTGAGTGGTAAGAATGACGCTGTACACTCAATATAACACTGCCTCCTGTCACTCTTGTGTTGGCCGGTGTGGTCGTGTTCGTTGGAAGGAAGTCTGATAATTCACAAATGTTATTATATTCACACCTTTTCTATGACGAGGTAATTCGTGTGCTTTTGGTCAAGAAATTCGGAAGATTTATGTGGAAGTAATGGCTCTTTATTTTCAAGTTTGAATAATAGACTGGGGCATGTCTATTAGATGTAGAATGTGAATGCAGCAACTGTCACGGCGGTGTGTACTGATCAGTGATGTCATCAACCTGTCTGATCAGGCGCCACCCTTTCTTTGTCTGCCATTGGAAAAACTTGGTCAAGGTAACGAAGAGTGGAGCGAAATAACGTCATTCTGTTTACGTCATTATTAATCATTGCGTCATTTTATTTTCAGGTTCACTGTGATTCTTATCCTGAACAGCAATCTTTGTGACTTCCTTTTTGCCTGGCGTTTTTGTTTTGTTTTAATCAGTTTCGTAATTTCAGGTGTAATCATGCACTGACACACCTGTCCGTTCTGTTGCTGTGACGTCATCACGAAGATCTACACTGCGTTAAAACAATAGTTGTGTGATAACTATAACACACCTGTCTGTTCTGTTTATAAACACTGACACACCTGTCTGTTCTGTTACAGTGACGTCATCGCAGAGATCTACCGGGCGTTAAAACAACGACACGTCAGGTTCACCCTGTGGGCAGCTGGCGTTAAGCTACGTGTACCTGCCGACATGAAGCGTCACGTCCGCTACCTGACGGAGCCCCTGAGAAGTCCACCTGCTGTGGTGAGAGAGGTGGAGCAGGCTAACGCTATGAAGGATGGAACGGTCCCGGCCTACACCAGGCCGCCAGTGTCCGCACCGTGCGACGGCCCACCTGTCCTGACGGTTGATCACTATGCTGATAGTTACCGCGGTGACAGACAGGGACATGAGGGTCGCGAGACATGGCAGTGTGCACGGTGCGGGGAGCTGGTGGCAGACATGCTTCGAGATCTTCGTGTTGGTCAGTACACCTCTGTCTGTCTGTCTGTCTGTCTGTCC
>NC_090260.1:51129492-51186992 GCF_037325665.1 Littorina saxatilis
CTTTGTAAATGAAATCATGCGCTTGTCAGTGAAGAACAAGCGATGTGTTGAGTGAATTAATTTTATTCTCCGTATTTTAAAACGATAAAAATGTCACTCGGGTTGTTGTTGTCGGTGTCGGTGGTGATGGTGGCGGATGATGGTGGATGTCGTGGTAGAGGATGATGTTGTCGTCGTAGTTGTCAGAGAGCGGCAGGTTGTAAGGACAGGTATTGCTGAGTTGATTGATTTAATAAAATGTTGAATTTCAGTTCAACGGTTGTTGTTGTTGTTGTTGTTGTTGTTGTTGTTGTTGTTGTTGTTGTTGTTGTTGTTAGACATCGCTGGACGTTGCGGGATGTATTGTCGAGACAGGTGGTGGTGGTGGCGGTGACGAGATGTGGGTGTCACTCGCTGTCGCTGTCGCTGTCTATGTCCTAACATCCTTCACCCAGATCACCTGGGCCGTGGACCGCGACATGGATCTCAGGCGGCCGGTAGTGTCAGCAATATCACCAGACCCACAGTCCAGGAAGACGACGACGGGTCTCTCCAAGCCCCATACTGTGTTCTCATTGGCCACCGTCACCGCCTCGTCTCGACCCCTACCTGCCGCTCTCTGTGTGGGACCTGACGTCATTTCAGCCAGTTGTCTAACGGCCTCTGTGTCGTTATGAGCCACCTTACGGGTGGGGACGCCGCGTGACTCGAGGCCCCGGATGAAGGGTGCTGGTGACCAGTAGTCATCATCCGGTGTGTCTGTGTCACACTCCATGTAACCCAGCACAAAGACGTCGCTGAAGGTGAGGCCGCCCTGCCCGTGGGGAGCGTTGTCTTGGCAACCTGAAACATCACACACACCGTCAACATTACATCGTCGTTGTGTAAGACACATCCACACCGATTGCAACAACAACAACAACAACACCACCAACAACAACATCAACAGCAACGACGACGACACCATCACCAGCAACGACAACCACGACACAAACAACAACGATGACCTATGTCTAACTTCCGCACCAACACCGGCTACAGCAACACGTGAACAGAGACTACAACTACATCAGCAGCACCACAACCACCTGGAAATAGGAAAAACAATTTTATATTATTCAGTGTTCCACACCTCACCTTGGCAGACTTGTGACGATATTATGTAACGACGTCACAGTAAATGACGTAAATACCAACATTCCTTGCAAGTTTAATGACGTCATTGAAATGTTGTACACCAACCTGACTGACACTTACTGCATTGCGAGAGAGAGAGAGAGAGAGAGAGAGAGAGAGAGAGAGAGAGAGAGAGAGAGAGAGAGAGAGAGAGAGAGAGAGAGAGAGAGAGAGAGAGAGAGAGAGAGAGAGAGAGAGAGAGAGAGAGAGAGATGTATAGACCGGCAGACAGACGGACAGACAGGCGGACAGACAGACAGGCGGACAGACAGACAGACAGGCAGACAGACAGACAGACAGACAGACAGACAGACAGACAGACAGACAGACAGACAGACAGACAGACAGACAGACAGACAGACAGACAGACAGACAGACAGAGGTGTACTGACCGACACGAAGATCTCGCAGCATGTCTGCCACCAGCTCCCCGCACCGTGCACACCGCCATGGCCTGTCACCCTCATGTCCCTGTCTGTCACCGCGGTACCTATCATAGTGACCAACCGTCAGGACAGGTGGGCCGTCGCACGGTGCGGACACTGGCGGCCTGGTGTAGGCCGGGACCGTTCCTTCCTTCATATCGTCAGCCTGCTCCACCTCTCTCACCACAGCAGGTGGACTTCTCAGGGGCTCCGTCAGGTAGCGGACGTGACGCTTCATGTCGGCAGGTACACGTAGCTTAACGCCAGCTGCCCACAGGGTGAACCTGACGTGTCGTTGTTTTAACGCCCGGTAGATCTCTGCGATGACGTCACTGTAACAGAACAGACAGGTGTGTCAGTGTTTATAAACAGAACAGACAGGTGTGTTATAGTTATCACACAACTATTGTTTTAACGCAGTGTAGATCTTCGTGATGACGTCACAGCAACAGAACGGACAGGTGTGTCAGTGCATGATTACACCTGAAATTACGAAACTGATTAAAACAAAACAAAAACGCCTGGCAAAAAGGAAGTCACAAAGATTGCTGTTCAGGATAAGAATCACAGTGAACCTGAAATACAATGACGCAATGATTAATAATGACGTAAACAGAATGACGTTATTTCGCTCCACTCTTCGTTACCTTGACCAAGTTTTTCCAATGGCAGACAAAGAAAGGGTGGCGCCTGATGAGACAGGTTGATGACATCACTGATCAGTACACACCGCCGTGACAGTTGCTGAATTCACATTCTACATCTAATAGACATGCCCCAGTCTATTATTCAAACTTGAAAATAAAGAGCCATTACTTCTACATAAATCTTCCGAATTTCTTGACCAAAAGCACACGAATTACCTCGTCATAGAAAAAGTGTGAATATAATAACATTTGTGAATTATCAGACTTCCTTCCAACGAACACGACCACACCGGCCAACACAAGAGTGACAGGAGGCAGTGTTAGATTCAGTGTACAGCGTCATTCTTACCACTCAGCCTCATCGGCCAGGATGTGCACGCGTCCGTGTGTCTGTGCGTGTTGACACAGCTCCTCCACCCAGGCCTGCACTTTCTTCTTGCCTTCCTCTGTCAAGTCACCCAGCCAGTCCCGTGGCCCCGCCATGTTGACCAGCTGCACGCTGCCGGCTCCCTGTCCGGCCGTCTCTCTCACCTGATGACGCACAAGGTAAGCAGCAGCAGCGCCATCATCACTCGTCTGAAGAACGAAGACTGTGGCGCAGCCCTTCCTCAGCAGAAAAAAACCTTTTATTATCAAGACTATGCTTTTTGAAGTGCCCGTCGGGCCCCAGAGGATTCTCACGTCGACGTCGTAGTCGTCTGGCGGCTCCTCCAAGACTTGAAACTGCTGCGGGAACAAAGCAATACATGTCATTGGTCGACCATGCTCCATTCCAACAGCGTGAACAAGATGGCCCTGAGTCCACAGCTGTAGTCGTGGCTGTCTGCTGAGGAATAGCTCAACCGTTGTCAGTGGTATGGAGAATCTGTCAGCATACACATTTACACACATTATTAGGTATATATCACACACACACACACACACACACACACACACACACACACACACACACACACACACAAACACATACACACACGCACACACACACATGCATGCATGCATATCAATTAAAGCAAGTCGAACAATCACCACAAAGACCACAAACAAAAAATACATGAGATAGAGAGAGAGAGAGAGAGAGAGAGAGAGAGAGAGAGAGAGAGAGAGAGAGAGAGAGAGAGAGAGAGAGAGAGAGAGAGACAGACAGACAGACACACAGACAGACAGACAGACAGAGACAGACAGAGACAGCCAGACAGACAGAGAGAGAGAGACGGACAGACAGAGAGAGAGAGAGGGGGGTCGGCAGAAACAAAGAAAGAAAGATAGATGACGTTAGGCCAAGCTTCACCGATATGATATGATACAGCTATGTAACAGTACCAGAGACTATAGAGTATACAGAGACGCGTCATCCTTCTTTGCGCTGCGGTGCGAAATTGAGACCGGCCAGCCCAGCGCGGGAAAAGAGCCACACCCTGCCGCACAAGGAAACTCGCGTTTCGCGGCTGCTGTCGGCTGTGTTTATATCACGGTTATATTAACATACTGTCTGTTCTGTCCGGCTGACAGTGCTGCAAAAAGTAACTGGATGAAAAAATATGTTTGTTTGTGAACATCCTTTTTAATTGACCATAAAAACACCGCAGAAATGGTATAGATTAAAATTAAATCACATTTTCTTGGGCAATATTCGCTGGATCGCTGTAGTTATGCAAACATGATTCAAGTCAGTCTCTTTTCACGACCTAACCGTCGTTATTTTTGTGTGTTTTAATCAAATACAAATACATACTGAATACATGGTCAGTTAAGCCTGAGAAAATATGTCAGGAATAAATCGTTTAACGAAATAGTTCCCGGTTAAATCGGTAACTAAGGCATTTAGTCTATTTGGTGTCACCCCAGCACATCGAAACTGAAATGGGTTGTCAATTACACGGAGCTAAGAAGTTATCATGTAAGGAAAACTGTAATTCTTGTGACCAAACCGGCTGACTTTAAAGAATCTTGATCGATCGATGATTTTCTTATTTCTTTTCAGTTGCTTCTTTCTTGTTCAGAAAGCTCTCTCTCTCTCTCTCTCTCTCTCTCTCTCTCTCTCTCTCTCTCTCTCTCTCTCTCTCTCTCTCTCTCTCTCTCTCTCTCATTATGGCAAGATTCCGAGGTGGAATAACAGAAGTATTTGTGCACGTTAATCGATATAAGAGAGACGATGCGGATATGTTGTTATGCCCCTTTTTTCCAGGGAAAGTAAAGAAGATGAGTTTTATTTTGTGCTTTGTTGCCCCGCACTTCGTGATTTGCGATGCCAGTTTATTCCTGCTAAGTTTTATAGAAACCCAAGTTTACACAAGTTTTCTATGCTTTTGGCATCTGTGAATGAAGGTATTGTTCGAAAGTTGTCAGCTTATGTGTACAAAGCATTTCGGCTACGTAGTGTTGTTATGTCTTAGTTCATGTAAGCCTACGGTATATTTTATTTGAAATGTAATGTCTTAGTTCGTGTATGAACTATGATTTATTTCATTTGATTTGTGTGCAAATGTCATTATGTCATTGTATATATGTTCACCCCGCCGTCATTTACAATCAAAACATCAATCATGATAAATGATACTAACGTTCGCAGCTGCAAGCCGTTGTAGATCTACTCTATAACTCCGCGACGGCCGTGTCAATCAAACGAGATGGTTATGTCTACCCTAATCGATCACCGACCGTATTGCCACTAGATCAGTCTATCAGTTCCAGACTTGGCATGCCGAAATGAGATAAAGTAGAGGAGAAATAAATCTTATAGATGTATGTGAAACTAGTACCAACATGTACAGCTTGGACTGGTTTGAGGCTGTAGTGTGTACATTGTGTGTTTTCACTGTTCCGGTAGAATAGATCTACACGCAGTTCGACGCTACAACTTTTACTGATTTTCCAACATTTAACGAGAGAAAAATTGAAGAAACAATCCTCACCTACTCTCTTCCTTGGGAAATTTGAACATCCTCAAGCCTTTGGCATGTGCGTTTGAGCAATTGATGGCCGAACACCATGCCCCACTGCGTTTTCGCGTTGGCGCGACCATGCTTGTGCAGCACGATATCACCACTGCTGTGGAAAGAGAAAGTAGGTGGTTCCATGTTTCCGCGTGGTGGCGCCACTGGGCTTCCGGTCTCACTTTTCAGCACCGTATGGAGCGTCTCTGTATACTCTATAGTCTCTGACAGTACCTGGCAACCAACTGTGTGTAGGTAGCTGTATCCATGGCATGGTCCCCGCCCTCATTCCGTTCCAAGCTTGCCCTCCACCACGCGTCGAGCCTTGTCTGGTCAGCCATGTCGTCCTCACAAAGACATACGTGGCTGACATTCCGACCTGACTCGACGCTGAGGCCTTCCTGCAACTCCTGTAACTGAGGTCAACACACACGGACTGTAAACAATGCGGGAAATGGCACAAGGGGTGGTTTAATACACGATGCACACACAGACAGTGTAACATTAGGCCTACCTGAGTTGGAAATCTCTTCATTCCTGCTTTAGTGTTTACCAGTCTAAAAGACAGCTTTCTGAACAAAAGCAAAGCATCTTTTCGGAAAATAGTTTCCCGTTTGTGGTGACGCGCATTAGGCTACGTAAGGTACAAGTGACGTCGTTTTCGCGACAAAAAAAATGACGTCTACTATTCCAGGTCACTGTTCTTAGAGCTCCAGTGAAAAATAAAAAGCAAATGCTCATTCGACTCGCCTTCCTGTTGTTCCACAACAATGTAACCCCCCCTCCTCTCCACCTTTTAGCCCCCCCCCTCCCCCAGGAAAGACTCCCGCCACCACCCCTCCCACAAGAGTCCCTCCCTTCTTATACAACCACCCCCTTTTATGCCCGACCTCCCCCAATAAGACCCTTTTTGTTTAAAAGATTGTTTGTTCATATCCTCTGTGAGCTAACCCACATAAAAAACAAAACAATATAAAATTCCTCTTTCAGCTTTATAAATTAAATGTTCCAGAGAAACGTTGGCATCAGAATAATCGACAAAAACTTGATCAAAAGTGTGACCTGTAATATTCCAGATATGTTCAGTGGTGATCATCTTTGTCCAGCAAACATGTCCATGCTATTACTGTGAACATTTACGAAACAAGCTACATGTTGGTCATGTCTGCTGATTAATAACACCTACAATTGTGGGACATATGGAGGCTTTGTTTCCTTAATATCTGAAAGAAACTCAACTTAAAAAGTTGATGAGCATAACCCCGTCGTGACCCCAGCATTTTACGAGTGTCAATCGAACTAGGGTGATGTCGGCGGTGCAGTGTTCAAAGCTTCAAAGCTCTAGCTTAAACAAAAACTGAGATAAGGTCAACGTTATATTTTTTTATGAATCGAACATGACCTGCTGTGACGCCAACATTTGACGAGGGTCAATCAAATCGGGGTCAAATCGGAAGATAATTAAACACCAGAAGTCTGCAAATGTTCAAAGGTCTAGCTTCAAAAGCATCCGAGATAATCTTAAGTTTTTTTGTTTGGACATACGGACGGACACTGCACACAGTGTGTGGACTAAGAGCATAGCGCTATGAACTAGCCCTTACTTTACGTTGGTGAACAAAGCTCTGTCAATGTCTCTTTCTCTCTACTTCTCTCTCTCTATCTCTCTCTCTCTCTCTCTCTCTCCCTCTCTCTCTCTCTCTCTCTCTCTCTCTCTCTCTCTCTCTCTCTCTCTCTCTCTCTCTCTCTCTCTCTCTCTCTCTCTCTCTCTCTCTCTCTCTCAATTTCTCTCCTGCGTGCGTGTGTGAGCGAGTGTAGGTCAAGTGTTAACTTACATCGCTCATGTTTCCCAGCACCTCCTCCAGACAGCGTCTCGTTGTGTCGGGCAGGACAATGGCCTGGTGAAGGGCTGGCTGTGTGACCAGGTCACCCAGAACAGAGCGCCTCACAACATCTCTGGCTTGCTTCAGGTACGCAGCGGCCTTCTTTAGTTCTTCTTGAACTGCAAGGGGGTCATCTTCTGTCTGAGCTATGATTGCCGCCATCATTATCCCACGCTCGCGATGTATGACGAGGAGGTCAACAAAGTCCTCCTTCAGGTTCAACGGCTCTGCCTTGACGCTGTTCGTGTTTCTGGCGGCTGCACCAGTATAGATGCTTTGGGTATCAGCGCCAAATACACCAAATTTAGCTTGGGTCAGAATTACCATAATTTCTTTTTCCCTTGCGGCTTTGTTCTTTATCTGATTCATGCAGTGGTGGACATTTTTCAGCACTCTGTCTATGCGGACAGTGTCCATGACCTCTCTACTCTCATCTATGTCTATTTGTTGCTGTGTTTTCAGTACCTGGATTCTCTCACCTTCTCCGATATATGCCATTCTCTCATGCACAGTGTCAATGTGAGCCGGGGGGATTATGTATGATTCGCTCTCAAGGTGAGGGAACCAGGCGTTGATAAACTCTCTCTGGAATCAAAGACATAATGATGTACTGTCTACTCACTTCTAGTACCATTCACAACCTACGTCAACTATGAAGACGGTGGAAATACAGACACCAAATAGGGACTTATGTCTGGTTGGTGGTTCACACAATATTTGCCTACAACACAGCAGATAATTGTTTAAAAAAAAGTTGCTCTATGATGTAAATTCAAAATGAAAAACAAAAACAAGGAAAACAACAACAACAACAACAACAACAACAACAACAACAACAACAACAACAACAACAACAACACAACAAGAAGGGCAAAGCCCATACGACTCACATGCTTGACCTTGACCTTTACATGACCTTGACCTTCAGGGTCAAGGTCAAATAACTAAACCTAGCAATGACATCATACACTAAGAACTGCTTTACACATTTTTCCTACCAAAATACATGTGACCTTGACCCAAGGTCAAGGTCATCCAAGGTCATGCAACACAAAGCTGTTAATTCAAGACATAGGAAGTACAATGGTGCTTATTGGCTTTTTCTACCATGAGATATGGTCACTTTTAGTGGTTTACTACCTTATTTTGGTCACATTTCATAAGGGTCAAAGTGACCTTGACCATGATCATATGTGATCAAATGTGTCTCATGATGAAAGCATAACATGTGCCTCACATAATTTTTAAGTTTGAAACAGTTATCTTCCATAGTTCAGGGTCAAGGTCACTTCAAAATATGTATACAATCCAACTTTAAAGGACCCTTGCGACCTTGACCTTGAAGCAAGGTCAACCAAACTGGTGTCCAAAGATAGGTCTTACATTGCCCTGTATAGCATACATAGCTAAGGTTGCCATTCTCGATAACTTCAGAAAAAAATGCGAAAATGTGAAAAATGGTCGTTTTTAAGACAACAATTACGGCCCCTGTGACCTTGAACTTGAAGTGAGGTCAAGTTGCCGCACATGTTTTTTGAGATCTTGTAACCATACACCATCAGGCCACATCAGGTGTTGATAGACTTAATAGTGTCCAAGAAAATCCAACGTTAAAGTTTTCCGGACGGACGCCAGGACGGAACTTTGAAGAGCTCCTGTGACCTTGACCTTGAAGCAAGGTAAACCAAACTGGTATCAAAAGATGTGGCTTACTTTGCCCTATATATCATATATAGGTGAGGTATTAAATCTCAAAAACTTCAGAGAAAATGCGAAAATGTGAACAAGAAGGGCAAAGCCCATACGACTCACATGCTTTACACATTTTTCCTACCAAAATACATGTGACCTTGACCCAAGGTCAAGGTCATCCAAGATCATGCAACACAAAGCTGTTAATTCAAGACATAGGAAGTACAATGGTGCTTATTGGCTCTTTCTACCACGAGATATGGTCACTTTTAGTGGTTCACTACCTTATTTTGGTCACATTTCATAAGGGTCAAAGTGACCTTGACCTTGATCATATGTGACCAAATGTGTCTCATGATGAAAGCATAACATGTGCCCCACATAATTTTTAAGTTTGAAACAGTCATCTTCCATAGTTCAGGGTCAAGGTCACTTCAAAATATGTATACAATCCAACTTTGAAGAGCTCCTGTGACCTTGACCTTGAAGCAAGGTAAACCAAACTGGTATCAAAAGATGGGGCTTACTTTGCTCTATATATCATATATAGGTGAGGTATTGAATCTCAAAAACTTCAGAGAAAATGTGAAAAATGTGAAAAATAGCTGTTTTTTAGGCAACATTTATGGCCCCTGCGACCTTGACCTTGAAGCAAGGTCAAGATGCTATGTATGTTTTTTGGGGCCTTGTCATCATACACCATCTTGCCAAATTTGGTACTGATAGACTGAATAGTGTCCAAGAAATATCCAACGTTAAAGTTTTCCGGACGGACGGACGTCCGGACGGACGGACGGACGGACGGACGGACGACTCGGGTGAGTACATAGACTCACTTTTGCTTCGCATGTGAGTCAAAAAGAGTAAAAATAATGATAATACACCTTATTCATTTGAAACATAACTTCAAGTCTTAAAATATGAGGTTTCGGTGGGTGGGTTTTTTTCTGAGATGAATTTACCTCATGGTCTGACAACCTTAACACTTGGTCCTCTGATTCCTGTGATCTTGCCATCAAGGGCGGGGCAGGAGAGGCAGCCTGGTTCCCCGGTGACCCAGAGGTACTGCACGGCGGAGCACATTCCACAGCCGGTCCCTGTGTGATGTGCATGATATAACCGTCACTTCTGTCATAGCACTGTTCATATAATGATCATGATATTATCGTCATTTCTGTCATAGCACTGTTCATATATGTACTATGCATGATATGACCGTCACTTCTGTCATAGCGATGTTCATATGTGTGGTTTGCATGATATTTATTTATTTTTATTTACGATTTTTTTTATTTACGATAATTTATATCGCGCACATATCTCACCAAACAAGGCGACTCAAGGCGCATGTTACCTATTAATGCCGTGTGAGAGGGAATTTTTTACACAATAATATTATATCACGCATTCACATCGACCAGCAAATCTCAAGCCTATTAGGGCGAGCATTCACCTTTCACGGCCTTTATTCCAAGTCACACGGGCATTTGATGGACATTTTTATCTATGCCTATACAATTTTGCCAGGAAAGACCCTTTTTGTCAATCGTGGGAGCTTTAACGTGCACACCCCAATGTAGTGTACACGAAGGGACCTCGGTTTTTCGTCTCATCCGAAAGACTAGCACTTGAACCCACCACCTAGGTTAGGAAAGGGGGGAGAAAATTGCTAACGCCCTGACCCAGGGTCGAACTCGCAACCTCTCGCTTCCGAGGCAAGTGCGTTTACCACTCGGCCACCCAGACGTATGCGACCTATATCACCATCACTTCTGTCATAGCGATGTTCATATGTGTGGTTTGCATGATATGACCGTCACTTCTGTCATAGCGATGTTCATATGTATGGTTTGCATGATATGACCGTCACTTCTGTCATCGCGATGTTCATATGTATGGTTTGCATGATATGACCGTCACTTCTGTCATATCGATGTTCATATGTGTGGTTTCCATGATATTACAGCCACTTCTGTCATAGCGATGTTCATATGTGTGGTTTCTATGATAGTAAATTCACTTCTGTCATAGCGATGTTCATATGTGTGGTTTGCATGATATTACAGTCACTTCTGTCATAGCGCTGTTCATAATTATGAGTGGTGTGCATGATATGACCGTCACTTCTGTCATAGCGTTGTTTTAGATAGTGTAACTCACCTTATTGTCATGCAATAGTATGTGAACGTGTTTCCTCACATGGTACTCAGAATAAATGTTCAAACATTATTTTATTTTCCTGTACACCCATGGTTTTGCACGAAGAGGATTGTATGTGCTTGGCCGTATGTTCCGTCGGCCATATGATTACTCTCTACTCTATGTCGTGGGATGCATGCTTTGTATTTTCATGTTTCTATAATTCACCGACATGGATTTCAGGATCTTTACCATTTTTACCTGGTTTTGTGCCACAAAATGGGGGGGGGGGGGGGGGGGGGACAAGCATGTATGCAAATAAAGTGACCCGGGAGATCGGAACATCTCTTCACTTTATCAAGCAGGTGGCGGGGTCCCAAACACTCAACTATCAACTTGGCTGTTCCAATCGTCATCAATGAGGAATGTTCAGTCTATTTGCATTGATGCATAGATCATTATAGGCTATTTGGTCTATGATTGATGACACTGAAACGGACAATGCATGTATACGACCCCCAACAAATTGACAGATTAGATCGGCCGTGTAGGAGCTAAGGGGGAGGGGGGGAGGGGGAGGGTAGGGGGCAGGAGAGACAGAGATAGACAGACAGAGATAGACAGACAGAGATAGACAGACAGAGATAGACAGACAGAGATAGACAGACAGAGAGATAGACAGACAGAGATAGACAGACAGAGATAGACAGACAGAGATAGACAGACAGAGACAGACATACAGAGATAGACAGACAGACTGATAGACAGACATAGATAGACAGACAGAGAGATAGACAGACAGAGATAGACAGACAGAGATAGACAGACAGAGATAGACAGACAGAGATAGACAGACAGACAGAGATAGACAGACAGAGATAGACAGACAGAGATAGACAGACAGAGATAGACAGACAGAGATAGACAGACAGAGACAGACAGAGATAAACAGACAGATACAGAAAGACAGAGATAAACAGACAGATATAGACAGACAGAGATAGACAGACAGAGACAGAGATAGACAGACAGATATAGACAGAGATAGACAGACAGAGACAGACATATATAGACAGACAGAGATAGACGGACAGAGACAGAGATAGACAGACAGAGATAGACAGACATAGATAGACAGACAGAGATAGACAGACAGAGATAGACAGACAGAGATAGACAGACAGAGATAGACAGACAGAGATAGACAGACAGAGACAGACAGACAGAGATTGTTGAATTAAAAAGTAATTTAATGGAAATGTAACCTGCAATGTAAAAGAAAACAAAATTAAAATTTCATTGAAAAAAAATGACCAATGAAGAAAAAAAAAGACGAAAGAGGCAAAAAAGATGGGTTGAAGCATGCAACTGAGGTAAAAAAAAAAAAAAGACAGACAGAGATAGACAGACAGAGATTTTGTTTGTTTGTTTGCTTAACGCCCAGCCGACCACGCAGGGCCATATCAGGGCGGTGCTGCTTTGACATATAACGTGCGCCACACACAAGACAGAAGTCGCAGCACAGGCTTCATGTCTCACCCAGTCACATTATTCTGACACCGGACCAACCAGTCCTAGCACTAACCCCATAATGCCAGACGCCAGGCGGAGCAGCCACTAGATTGCCAATTTTAAAGTCTTAGGTATGACCCGGCCGGGATTCGAACCCACGACCTCCCGCTCACTGGGCGGACGCCTTACCACTAGGCCACCGTGTTGCGGTAGACAGACAGAGATAAACAGACAGAGATAGACAGGCAGAGATAGACAGAGAGAGATAGACGGACAGAGATAGACAGACAGAGAGATAGACAGACAGAGATAGACAGGCAGAGATAGACAGACAGAGATAGACAGAGAGAGATAGACAGACAGAGATAGACAGACAGAGAGATAGACAGACAGAGATAGACAGGCAGAGATAGACAGACAGAGATAGACAGAGAGAGATAGACAGACAGAGATAGACAGACAGAGAGATAGACAGACAGAGATAGACAGACAGAGATAGACAGACAGAGATAGACAGACAGAGATAGACAGACAGAGATAGACAGACAGAGATAGACAGACAGAGATAGACAGGCAGAGATAGACAGGCAGAGATAGACAGGCAGAGATAGACAGACAGAGATAGACAGACAGAGATAGACAGACAGAGATAGACAGACAGACATAGACAGGCAGAGATAGACAGACAGAGATAGATAGACAGAGATAGACAGACAGAGATAGACAGACAGAAATAGACAGACAGAGATAGACAGACAGAGATAGACAGAGATAGACAGACAGAGATAGACAGACAGAGATGGGTTGGTTGGCTGGTTATTGTTTGTTGTTTAATGTGCCTACAACCTGTGGCGATAAAATTGTAGACTGTTCTAAAAACCGCATGTCTTGTAACACTTCTTTTGTCAAATCTTGTTAAAAGCCTTAATCTCCTGTAAACATGTAAACCTGTGAAAGTATTCATTCTTATTCATTCTTTCCCGTTTTACAAAGTACTTTTGGGGGCTTACTGATTTGTCTATTTAGTGTAAGGGAAGGAACTGTGCTTGTTCTTGACAAATGGAATGTCAGGATTACTTTCCCTTTGATTGTCAGGAAGTCAGGAATCGGTGTTTTAGAACTCTCAGGAATGTTGTGTCTTGGTAAATTTAGAAAGGAATTAGTGACAAAAGATTATTTGAAGTATGTGAATGTTATTTTTTTTATTTTAATGAGTTTTTAGGGAGAGAGAGAGAGAGAGAGAGAGAGAGAGAGAGAGAGAGAGAGAGAGAGAGAGAGAGAGAGAGAGAGAGAGAGAGAGAGAGAGAGAGAGAGAGAAACAGAGAGAGAGAGAGACGAGAGAGAAACAGAGAGAGACAGAACGAGAGAAAGAGAGAGAGAGAGAGAGAGAGAGAGAGAGAGAGAGAGAGAGAGAGAGAGAGAGTCACGATCTGGTGACATAGACCAAGAAAGTGTCACTCAGTGGGGTGCCTTCTCTTGGTCAATTGCGACTGAAAGCGCCTGTGCGTGAGTCGGGGCTATACGGCAGAGTTTTGCTGACAGCGCAGAGCACGGATTTTGTGGCGCACGGATTTTTCGGGGGTAATTCTGCTTTGCGAGGCAGAATTGTGGATAGCTGAACTTGATATGTGACAAGGTCAGTCACGTGTTATTGTCAAGGTTGTCTGTCTGAGACACCGTAACTTGGCACTTGACACTCAGCGGCAGAAGAAGAAGGATCGATACAGCGGCCTCTAGAGTATGAGGGTCTTCACCGAATAGAATATTCGGGCACTCTAGAGGAACTTCAACTAGATATCACCTTCTCACCGCCACATGTTTCGCTGAGGACGAGTCGTCAAATCTTCCTTCGCCGTGCGATGGTCTTCGCATAAGGATTCGGCAAGGGTTTTTTGGATGTTGTTGTCACTGTTGACGAACAGAGGCCATTCCAGGGAGGAAGCGGGTTTTGCTTCCATGAGAGTGCTACATTCATAGGCTGTTTGAGGTAATAAATCATTATTTAACGCTGTTGACGAGTCTGTGTTTGTGGAATGAAATACTCTCTGTTGTTCTCTCCAGGTTAGCGCATAATTTGCTCTCTGTGACGCTAAAATACTAATCTGTATATGGTTTTTGCAGATAGGGAGAGAAAGACGGAAAAAGACGGCTGTTTTGTTGTTGTGAAAAGTCCATTTGTGCAGGCCCACGTGCTCGATGAGATATGTAAAGATGACATGTTTAAAGGTGGAGGGTGAGGGGTAGCTGACATGTTTAGTGCACCGATGCTTTCTGTTTGCAGCCTTCGTTTTCCTAACTTCTGTTCGGCTGCCTTCTGCGGGGACACGCTAACCAGCACACCGGCTAACCAGCGAACCGGCTAACCAGCTAACCAGCGAACCGGCTAACCAGCTAACCAGCTAACCAGCGACTGGGTGCGGCGCCTGATGCCTCCACAGTTCCCTGCTTCGTCACCACGCTAACCAGCACTTCAATTCGACGGAGCAGTTGTGGAGGCTAAAAAGACTAATTACAGGCCGTCCACCCAGTGGCGAAAGAAAGCTAAGTGCACCATGTCTTATGCACCCCGTTGACCACCGTTGTAACTTTTGCTATCTGTGATTATTTTCGAGTAGTGACAACGTGGGGTGTGTGACACCTGCATGAACTAGCACTTTTTGGAGCAGAACAGTCGTATTTTCTTATCTTTACACGGGATCAGCGTGTTACTATAATTTTCTATATTCTAACTGGCATTTTGTCAGTGACCACGGGTTTTTTACGTTTTGTGAACGTAAAAGAACATATTTTGAGTGAAGTCTCGAGGGAGGTGGCGAGTTTTTACATAAACAGGCGTCTGAAACTTATACTTTTGTTGTCTCTGTTTAATTGTATGACTGCGAGAGTGGATCGTGGTGTGGTTAGTTAGTTAGTAGTAACTAACCGTTTCATAATCACCTTAAGTGATATATTGAAACGTGACAGAGAGAGAGAGAGAGAGAGAGAGAGAGAGAGAGAGAGAGAGAGAGAGAGAGAGAGAGAGAGAGAGAGAGAGATAGAAAGAGAGAGAGAGAGAGAAACAGAGAGAGAGAGAGAGAGAGAGAGAGAAAGAGAGAGAGAGAGAGAGAGAGAGAGAGAGAGAGAGAGAGAGAGAGAGAGAGAGAGAGAGAGAGAGAGAGAGAGAGAGAGAGAGAGAGAGAGAGAGAGAGAGAGAGAGAGAGAGAGAGTACACCACTACCCAAGACGTACCAGATCAATGGCGCGATTCGTACAGCCCTGAGCAGCACAGTTGGTACAGCGGGTACAGTTCGCACGGCAGTCACACCCCCCTTGCCTGATGCACCGTGATTCCCTGCTGCACTGGCAGCACGCCTGCAACGTACAATGCGAGTGTCCCCTGTTGTCGTGAGAATGTACGTGATGTATGTCTACACTGTTCAGTGTCCCCTGTTGTCGTGAGAATGTACGTGATGTATGTCTACACTGTTCAGTGTCCCCTGTTGTCGTAAGAATGTACGTGCTGTATGTCTACACTGTTCAGTGTCCCCTGTTGTCGTGAGAATTTACGTGATGTATGTCTACACTGTTCAGTGTCCCCTGTTGTCGTAAAAATGTACGTGATGTATGTCTACACTGTTCAGTGTCCCCTAGCTGTTGTCGTGAAAATGTACGTGATGTATGTCTACACTGTTCAGTGTCCTCTGTTGTCGTGAGAATGTACGTGATGTATGTCTACACTGTTCAGTGTCCCCTGTTGTCGTGAGAATGTACGTGCTGTATGTCTACACTGTTCAGTGTCCCCTGTTGTCGTGAGAATGTACGTGCTGTATGTCTACACTGTTCAGTGTCCCCTGTTGTCGTGAGAATGTACGTGATGTATGTCTACACTGTTCAGTGTCCCCTGTTGTCGTGAGAATGTACGTGCTGTATGTCTACACTGTTCAGTGTCCCCTGTTGTCGTGAGAATGTACGTGCTGTATGTCTACACTGTTCAGTGTCCCCTGTTGTCGTGAGAATGTACGTGCTGTATGTCTACACTGTTCAGTGTCCCCTGTTGTCGTGAGAATGTACGTGCCCTATGTCTACATTGTTCAGTGTACTCACACAGCAAACAGACCGGCCTCATAGTCATTTCTACAACCGAGAGACCATGAAAGAAGAGATCTCTCCAGAAAATCAAAACATATTATGCTGACACAAGCAGTTTCTGTTGTGTTGAACAGAGAGAGCGAAAGAAACGGGTGCCTAGTTGTGGTAAGAACTGGAGCCTTATTGAAATAAGCTGTACAAAATTATGCAATAATGACACTGAAACCGATAAAATAAAACTGATCAGTTCGGTCTTTGTAAACTACAACACATACGTCCAAATTGCATTGCATTCAGTATCATTTGCATTATTGTGGTGGTCCTCAGGGAGCATAGTTATCGCCCTTTGTTACATTATTGTGTTGGTCCTCAGGGAGCATAGTTATAAGAATAAGAATAAGAATAAGAATACTTTATTATCTCATAGAGAAATTCAGGCGTGGTACATAACAATAATACAAACAAGACATTGATTTTACATAAAACATATAGCACTATATAACAGGGCAGGTTATCGCCCTTTGTTACATTATTGTGTTGGTCCTCAGGGAGCATAGTTATCGCCCTTTGTTACATTATTGTGTTGGTCCTCAGGGAGCATAGTTATCGCCCTTTGTTACATTATTATCAACCGCGGCCTGACATTTTTATCAACCGCGGCCTGACATTTTTATCAACCACGGCCTTCGGCCTTACTCGATAAAGATGAACAAAAAGAAAAACAAGTCGCGTAAGGCGAAAATACAATATTTAGTCAAGTAGCTGCCCTTTTTCAGCAAGACCGTATACTCGTAGCATCGTCAGTCCACCGCTCATGGCAAAGGCAGTGAAATTGACAAGAAGAGCGGGGTAGTAGTTGCGCTAAGAAGGATAGCACGCTTTTCTGTACCTCTCTTTGTTTTAACTTTCTGAGCGTGTTTTTAATCCAAACATATCATATCTATATGTTTTTGGAATCAGGAACCGACAAGGAATAAGATGAAAGTGTTTTTAAATTGATTTCGAAAAAAAATTTTTGATAATAATTTTTATATATTTAATTTTCAGAGCTTGTTTTTAATCCGAATATAACATATTTATATGTTTTTGGAATCAGCAAATGATGGAGAATAAGATAAACGTAAATTTGGATCGTTTTATAAATTTTTATTTTTTTTTACAATTTTCCGATTTTTAATGACCAAAGTCATAAATTAATTTTTAAGCCACCAAGCTGAAATGCAATACCAAACCCCGGGCTTTGTCGAAGATTACTTGACCAAAATTTCAACCAATTTGGTTGAAAAATGAGGGCGTGACAGTGCCGCCTCAACTTTCACGAAAAGCCGGATATGACGTCATCAAAGACATTTATCAAAAAAATGAAAAAAACGTTCGGGGATTTCATACCCAGGAACTCTCATGTCAAATTTCATAAAGATCGGTCCAGTAGTTTAGTCTGAATCGCTCTACACACACACACAGACACACACACAGACACACGCACATACACCATACCCTCGTTTCGATTCCCCCTCGATGTTAAAATATTTAGTCAAAACTTGACTAAATATAAAAAAAGACGATATGGTCCCCTGGGACCAACACAAAAGCTGGTCTGCCAACAAGCCACGGACAACACAATGCTATGGGCAACAGAATGTTATGGACAATACAATGCTATAGACAACACAATGTTATGGATAATATAATGACAGTTATGGACAATACAATGTTATGGACAATACAATGTTATGGACAATACAATGCCACCGATAATACAATACTATGGGTAATACAATGCAATGGACAACACATGAATGCAATGGACAATACAAAAAATGGATAATACAATATAACTTGGACAGTGCAATATAGTTTTCACAGTGCAATATAATTTTCACAATTCAATATAATTTGGACAGTACAATACAATGCTATGCACAGCAAATCAGTATGCAAAAGACACCACGACCGACAAAACAAAACAATGGGAAACATTATGGACAATACAAGACGGCGACAGCGGCCTACCTGTCGTGATGTCTTCGGAATGGCTCCGCTACCTCCCTGCTGGCTCGCCATTGTTCTCGCCCTGTCTCACCTGAAACATCCACACCACATTACAACGAGCAGGGCTCCCCATTGTTCTCGCCCTGTCTCACCTGAAACATCCACACCACAATACAACGAGCAGGGCTCCCCATTGTTCTCGCCCTGTCTCACCTGAAACATCCACACCACATTACAACGAGCAGGGCTCCCCATTGTTCTCGCCCTGTCTCACCTGAAACATCCACACCACATTACAACGAGCAGGGCTCGCCATTGTTCTCGCCCTGTCTCACCTGAAACATCCACACCACATTACAACGAGCAGGGCTCCCCATTGTTCTCGCCCTGTCTCACCTGAAACATCCACACCACATTACAACGAGCAGGGCTCCCCATTGTTCTCGCCCTGTCTCACCTGAAACATCCACACCACATTACAACGAGCAGGGCTCCCCATTGTTCTCGCCCTGTCTCACCTGAAACATCCACACCACATTACAACGAGCAGGGCTCCCCACAGTGCGCGTCCCTGCGTCCTATACGCACTAGAAGCCGAAATCACGTACTAGAAATTCATGGAGGGGGTCCCGGGACGCACTCGACCTATAAAGAGCGGGTCCCGGGACGCACTAAATTTCCGTTCTCGTGCGTCCCGTATACTCTGTTCAAACTGTAGTCGTCAGCTAAGTCAAAATGCAAGCACAAATTATGCCAATTTCACGCGGGAACAAAGTGTGCGTGCGTGTTGCATTTCAAAAGCGCCTCGAATATTCTGGTAATACAAAACCCCACTTCATATCACATTATTCGCGATCACAATGCGTTATATGTACATATGGTTTTGGGGGACCCGGTATTCTTGGGACCCTCTAAAACTCCGCTTAGGGGGTCCAATGACCCTCTCAACATTAAAAGTGCGGGTCCCGGGCCCCTGTAGGACGGGCGACCGTGGGGAGCCCTGACGAGTGAAGGTTGTCTGCCAGTGACGTCCATTCAGCAGCAGTTCGTGCAACTGTTCGTCCCAAAGGGGACTAAACTTACAAATAATCACAAATGATTCAAAATTATTCTGACAAAAACGTAGGATACCAATACAAAAATCGACGAAAATTCAGGCAGAAAAAGTTTGAATGAAATGACGGGAAGGAAATGTTCCGTTGGAGAACAAAACGTGTTACAATACTTTGTTGTTGTTGTTGTTGTTGTTGTTGTTGTTGTTGTTGTTGTTGTTGTTTTCTTCTCCAGAGCCTTTTTTGTGTGGAGAATGTAAGCTCTTTTCTGTTCATTGTCTGATGTTATTTGTGTGGAGAATGTAAGCTCTTTTTCTGTTCATTGTCTGATGTTATTTGTGTGGAGAATGTAAGCTCTGTTCTGTTCATTGTCTGATGTTATTTGTGTGGAGAATGTAAGCTCTTTTCTGTTCATTGTCTGATGTTATTTGTTTATGTGTTGATTGAACATGGGATTTCTCTTCTTTAAGCCAAGTGACGTCAGAGTCCGACAAAAATCATATTTAGGCGGCCAGCCGAGACAACAAAATATTGCATGTTATTTGCAAAACACACTGACATTACACTTCTTCAAGCCAGGCCAGTACTTTGACATGACACAGGAAATTAAGCAACACGACCTCTCTGCAGTGACACGGGCAGAACGCTGACATTACACTTCTCCAAGCCAGGCCAGTACTTTGACATGACACAGGAAAGCAACACGACCTCTCTGTAGAGACACGGGCAGAACGCTGACATTACACTTCTCCAAGCCAGGCCAGTACTTTGATATGACACAGGAAAGCAACACGACCTCTCTGACACGGGCAGAACGCTGACATTACACTTCTCCAAGCCAGGCCAGTACTTTGATATGACACAGGAAAGCAACACGACCTCTCTGTAGAGACACGGGCAGAACGCTGACATTACACTTCTCCAAGCCAGGCCAGTACTTTGACATGACACAGGAAAGCAACACGACCTCTCTGCAGTGACACGGGCAGAACGCTGACATTACACTTCTCCAAGCCAGGCCAGTACTTTGACATGACACAGGAAAGCAACACGACCTCTCTGTAGTGACACGGGCAGAACGCTGACATTACACTTCTCCAAGCCAGGCCAGTACTTTGACATGACACAGGAAATTAAGCAACACGACCTCTCTGTAGTGACACGGGCAGAACGCTGACATTACACTTCTCCAACCCAGGCCAGTACTTTGACATGACACAGGAAAGCAACACGACCTCTCTGCAGTGACACGGACAGAACGCTGACATTACACTTCTCCAAGCCAGGCCAGTACTTTGATATGACACAGGAAAGCAACACGACCTCTCTGGAGAGACACGGACAGAACGCTGACATTACACTTCTCCAAGCCAGGCCAGTACTTTGATATGACACAGGAAAGCAACACGACCTCTCTGTAGAGACACGGGCAGAACGCTGACATTATACTTCTCCAAGCCAGGCCAGTACTTTGATATGACACAGGAAAGCAACACGACCTCTCCATAAAGACACGGGCAGAACACTGACATTACACTTCTCCAAGCCAGGCCAGTACTTTGATATGACACAGGAATTCAACACAACCTCTCTGTAGAGACACGGGCAGAACGCTGACAGTACACTTCTCCAAGCCAGGCCAGTACTTTGACATGACACAGGAATTCAACACAACCTCTCTGTAGTGACACGGGCAGAACGCTGACATTACACTTCTCCAAGCCAGGCCAGTACTTTGACATGACACAGGAATTCAACACAACCTCTCTGCAGTGACACGGGCAGAACGCTGACATTACACTTCTCCAAGCCAGGCCAGTACTTTGATATGACACAGGAAAGCAACACGACCTCTCTGTAGTGACACGGGCAGAACGCTGACATTACACTTCTCCAAGCCAGGCCAGTACTTTGATATGACACAGGAAAGCAACACGACCTCTCTGTAGAGACACGGGCAGAACGCTGACATTACACTTCTCCAAGCCAGGCCAGTACTTTGATATGACACAGGAAAGCAACACGACCTCTCTATAGAGACACGGGCAGAACGCTGACATTACACTTCTCCAAGCCAGGCCAGTACTTTGATATGACACAGGAAAGCAACACGACCTCTCTGCAGTGACACGGGCAGAACGCTGACAAGAATGGCCCCACAACGAGGCGGCCTCAGTACCGATACATGATACGTGCACCGTGACCTTGTGTCGTCTCACACTCAATGACATCCGGGTCACATACTGAGTTGGTGGTTGGATTCTGGGGTGTGTGGGGGGTTGGAAGAGGGGGAGGGGGGGGGGCAGGTCGAGGATTAGGGGTAGGAGAGAGTTTTAGCAGGGTAACATTACGTCTAATCGACGGTTTATGTGGTACGCTGCCTTGTTGGTAAAATCAGTGTATACAAAGATTGATAATCTTAAAAAAAATATATATATAAAAAAAGAAATTAAATTAAATGCAGTGTTGACGATGAGTACATGTGAATGCGTTCTCTGTGCCGTGTGGTACTTGAGTATCCACGCCCCCATACAAATGCTAATCATTCTGTGTTGTGTTGGTAATGTTATCGCGAATGTTCATGACTTTGTCCAGGGGATATTAATACGCAGTCTGGTAACAACAACAACAATTACCTGAGAAATATACAACATGAACATCTGAGTAACTTACAATAACCCAGATAGTAAATAAGTTCACACTGTTAAGGAAATCTTGATCCGAAAAGTGTGCCAGATGATCCAGCAGACTGCCTTAAAATGTCATGGAAAGTTTAAATCAAATTAAATGAATTCATATTAAATTTTGATTGGGTGTCCAAAATATGTCACAATCATTGCTAAGTTTATTTACACTAGTCTTAAGCAAAAATTCCAAATGATTTAAAGATGCATACATGTTTATTTGTCGTCGTACTCGAAAACACAATGAAGGTTAAATGAGTCAAATCCACTTACACACTCTTACCTGTGAACAAAGCAATCCACAGTTATCCCCCCAATTCGTTAGCTCCAAACAGTGTTCTTTCTCAAAACTCGTAAGCTGCAGTCAGTGTTTCTTTCTCACGACTCGTAAGCTTCAGTCAGTGTTTCTTTCTCACGACTCGTAAGCTTCAGTCAGTGTTTCTTTCTCACGACTCGTTAGCTTCAGTCAGTGTTTCTTTCTCACGACTCGTTAGCTTCAGTCAGTGTTTCTTTCTCACGACTCGTAAGCTTCAGTCAGTGTTTCTTTCTCACAACTCGTTAGCTTCAGTCAGTGTTTCTTTCTCACAACTCGTCAGGACGTCAGATCACACTTTAGACTGTCGTCAGGATCACACTTTAGACTGTCGTCAGGATCACACTTTAGACTGTCGTCAGGATCACACTTTAGACTGTCGTCAGGATCACACTTTAGACTGTCGTCAGGATCACACTTTAGACTGTCGTCAGGATCACACTTTAGACTGTCGTCAGGATCACACTTTAGACTGTCGTCAGGATCACACTTTAGACTGTCGTCAGGATCACACTTTAGACTGTCGTCAGGATCACACTTTAGACTGTCGGGCGAACACTACACTATTTCCCACAGGGCAAAGACACGCGGTTACATCTAAACACTACACACTGCCTGCAACACGTGTTGACGACTGGTTGGTAGAGACACAGACTGAGCTGTGACGACACTGGCCCTAACACTACACACTGCCTGCAACACGTGTTGACGACTGGTTGGTAGAGACACAGACTGAGCTGTGACGACACTGGCCCTAACAAGACACAAGCTTCAGCACGGTCACGTGATAGGTAGACCCGGCGGACCCTCGTGACGTTTCACACTACTGCACATCCAGGTCGCAATGTACTCATCGTCGGTTTTTATGGGGACAGAAAACAGCCGCGTACTTTTTGTAAACTGATACATCTAAAGGCACAGTAGGGAAAAAGACATTTGGGAGAAGTTTTCTAGGGTATTTTTCCATCGAGGAATGTCAAACAACATTTACTGTGGGGATTATATAACCTTAAAACGTTCCGTTACATAATGTGCTAACTATTTACATAAATAAAAATAGAAACGACTGGTTTTCAATAAACTCTTCTGCCATATAGTCCCGATTCTATTCATCAGCTGATCTTATCAGTCCTGGTCAACATCCACGACGCGGGCAAACCCGTGCGAAGTTAAGACATCACAGCTGCAACCGAGAGCGAACACGTGCTAGATGTACTGCTTCCAGAGGAGGCGGGGATGTAGCTCAGTTGGTAGTGCGCTGGATTTGTATTCAGTTGGCCGCTGTCAGCGTGAGTTCGTCCCCAGGTTCGGCGGAAATTTATTTCACAGAGTCAACTTTGTGTGCAGGCTCTCTTCGGTGTCCGAACACCCCCCGTGTGCACGTTAAAGATCCCACGATTGACAAAAGGGTCTTTCCTGGCAAAATTGCTTAGGCACAGTTACTAATTGTCTACCTATACCCGTGTGACTTGGAATAATAGGCCATGAAAGGTAAATATGCGCCGAAATGGCTGCAATCTACTGGCCGTATAAAATTCCATCTCACACGGCATCATTGCAGAGCGCCTAGAACTGTACCCACGGAATATGCGCGATATAAGCCTCATATTGATTGATTGATTGAGGAGTAAACTGATAGAGAAACGAAACAAAGACAGTGCAAGGAGAAAGTACAGTCTGCAAAGACTACCCAAACTCAGCGTGTAACACTCGACTTGTTAGACGTTCATATGATCGGTTTGAACACAAATGTTGGGAGGTAATTATAGAAGGTAATAAAACCGTAATTTCTAATATGCTGACTGTTAACAAATGATATCACACATGTCAAACAATAAGACAGCTACCGGCTCATGCTGACTGTTAACAAATGATATCACACATGTCAAAAAATAAGACAGCTACCGGCTCATGCTGATATCATGTGTGAGACATGTCTGTTTTCATTTGCTAACAGTCATCGGATTTATTACATTCTAATTTCGACCAAAAAAACATTTTCTAACCGATACCGCAAATTAGACAGCCGCAAAGGGGACTGTCAGTCAAAGCATCACGTGACCTGGGTCAGCCAATCACTCACCTGACATGATGCATATTGACAGGTGAAATGCGCTCTCAGAACAATCTCACAAGATATAACCATGTTCAACATGTGTTTGAGTTCCCTTCATGTTTCTTGTCCAACAGAGATCTTCACATTCGGAATAGATGTCAGACAGAAAGGAAATGACGTAAAGATTATATTTGACGTAAACCGGTTAAGCATGCTGGGTATTTTTGATAACCCACCAAACTCTGACATGGATTACAGGATCTTTCCCGTGCGCACTTTGTCTTGTGGTTGCGTGTACACACGAAAGGGGATAAGACACTAGCAGGTCTGCACATAAGTTGACCTGGGAGATCGAAACAATCTCCACCCTTAACCCACCAGGCGGTCGCGGCCGGGATTTGAACTCACGACCTTCCGATTAGGAGGCCGATGTCTTATCCACTAGGCCACAGCGCCCGTCCTTTTCCATAACAACTCACGGGTTCGCATAGCTCCAGAAAACAAAGAAGAAAATAAAGACAGAATGCAAGATAGAAACCAGCGCAGCGTCAAAATGCGTAAAAGTCAAAAAGCACGAAAAGCACTATGACTGCAAGCTGGCCAAGTTTGTAGTTAGAAATAAATCCTCTTGTTTTCGAATCACCTTTCTTCCAAGGTGTGTCTAAAACTCTCTCGGACCAAAAAAAAAAAAAAAAAAAAAAAAAAGAGAGAGAGAGAGAGAGAGAGAGAGAGAGAGAGAGAGAGAGAGAGAGAGAGAGAGAGAGAGAGAGAGAGAGAGAAAAGTGCAACAGACTCGATTTTGTTTGTTTGTCTTTTAAAATGGCGTCACTGGAAATCCCACAAGGAACATCAAACTGCCAAATTAATATCCTTCTCCTTTGTTGCGGGGCGGCGAGGTTCGTTCGGGGATCAGTGCACACGCTGCTTGGGTTTCGGAGTTCCCTGTGACGTAGGTAGCTGCCGGGCTGGGTAAAGATGTTCAACTGCTGCGCTACAATATCATAGGGCTGGGTGAAGATAGTCCACTGCTACACTACAATGTCATAGGGCTGGGTGAAGATAGTCCACTGCTACACTACAATGTCATAGGGCTGGGTGAAGATAGTCCACTGCTACACTACAATGTCATAGGGCTGGGAGAAGATAGTCCACTGCCACACTACAATGTCATAGGGCTGGGTGAAGATAGTCCACTGATACACTACAATGTCATTGTGCTGGGTAAAGATAGTCCACTGATACACTACAATGTCGTAGGGCTGGGTAAAGATAGTCCACTGCTACGCTACAATATCATTGTGCTGGGTAAATATAGTCCACTGATACACTACAATATCATTGTGCAGGGTAAAGATAGTCCTCTGCTACGCTGCAATATCTTTGTGCTGGGTAAAGATAGTCCACTGCTACGCTGCAATATCTTTGTGCAGGGTAAAGATAGTCCTCTGCTACGCTGCAATATCTTTGTGCAGGGTAAAGATAGTCCACTGCTACGCTGCAATATCTTTGTGCAGGGTAAAGATAGTCTACTGCTACGCTACAATATCTTTGTGCTGGGTAAAGATAGTCCACTGCTACGCTGCAATATCTTTGTGCAGGGTAAAGATAGTCCTCTGCTACGCTGCAATATCTTTGTGCAGGGTAAAGATAGTCCACTGCTACGCTGCAATATCTTTGTGCAGGGTAAAGATAGTCCTCTGCTACGCTGCAATATCTTTGTGCAGGGTAAAGATAGTCCACTGCTACGCTGCAATATCTTTGTGCTGGGTAAAGATAGTCTACTGCTACGCTACAATATCTTTGTGCTGGGTAAAGATAGTCCTCTGCTACGCTACAATATCTTTGTGCTGGGTAAAGATAGTCCACTGCTACGCTACAATATCTTTGTGCTGGGTAAAGATAGTCCACTGCTATGCTACAATATCTTTGTGCTGGGTAAAGATAGTCCACTGCTACGCTACAATATCTTTGTGCTGGGTAAAGATAGTCCACTGCTACGCTACAATATCTTTGTGCTGGGTAAAGATAGTCCACTGCTATGCTAAAATATCTTTGTGCTGGGTAAAGATAGTCCACTGCTACGCTGCAATATCTTTGTGCTGGGTAACGATAGTTCACTGCTACGCTTCAATATAATTGTGCTGGGTAAAGATAGTCTACTGCTACGCTACGATATTATTGTGCTGGGTAAAGATAGTCCACTGCTACGCTACGATATCATTGTGCTGGGTAAAGATAGTCTACTGCTACGCTACAATATCTTTGTGCTGGGTAAAGATAGTCCACTGCTACGCTACAATATCTTTGTGCTGGGTAAAGATAGTCTACTGCTACGCTACAATATCTTTGTGCTGGGTAAAGATAGTCCACTGCTACGCTGCAATATCTTTGTGCTGGGTAAAGATAGTCCACTGCTACGCTACAATATCTTTGTGCTGGGTAAAGATAGTCTACTGCTACGCTACAATATCTTTGTGCTGGGTAAAGATAGTCCACTGCTACGCTACAATATGGCTCTGTGGCAAGTACGTGGCGACTCCTTCGAGCGCAAACTCAGGGAATCCCACATCATAATTATCATCCCTCGGCACTATAGCGTGGGGAGCCTGTCCAGAATTATGCTTAGACCCAAAACAAATGGTTACAGAAAGTTTTTTTGTTGCAACGCATTTAGATAGCCTGTCTCAACATTCCCAGCGAGTTATACCGTTGGCAGCCTCTGCATAACTTTTTTATGACGGTTTGATTACGTCACATATAAAAACCCTTGTTTCTGCCAATAACGCCGCAAAATTCCACTCTACGGCGCTTCATTAGCCTACCATCATCTATAAGGAACACTTTATTAAGCCGGTGGACGGACAAGGGTCAACTGTATATGCAGACTAAGAAACGGTATCCATGTCCCACCCCCGTGTCACCACAGTAAAACGTAAAAGACCTTGGTCCTTCTGCTATTAGTGCAGTTAGCTGATTACACCTTAACACGCGCACACCTGGTTAGCACCACTCTTGTTGCTGCAAGCTTTCATTTGGAGGAAGCTACCCGAATTTCCCAGCCCTGGGATAATAAAATAATGAAATGAACAATAACGCGTTGTTCACGTATGGACGATAAAAGAAATACGCATTCTTTAATATGACTATACCTGGTTTTGTCAAGTTGGTTCATCATCTGCAGGTACAGATAGGCTGACTTGGTATACGAGTTGTGTCCAGTTGCTGCTAGATATGGCAGCATCTCCTTTACAACAGAAAGGTGAAGAAACCAATCTCCCGTCCTCTCAGCTTTCAAAAAGCGCTTCAAGATGTCAACCATTGCCATGTACAGTAACCAGAGTTCACTGGTTTTACTGCAAAATGAAAGTGTTCTTTCCTGTAGTTTCGTTCTGATTGTGACAAGATGTTGGCTGTTCTGGATCGACTCTGGAGTCAGCTCTCCCCTCAGAAGTTGGTCATGAAGAGAAGAAGCAGCCTTCAAATCTTCTCTACCTTCGAAGTCACGCAGTGCATCTCTCACTATTCCCTTCACATCAGAGGGGAGCTGGGAAACTGGTTCTAACTCTAGAACACCGTGAAGCTGCACAGCAGTGTCCTTACTGATCAATGCTCAGTGCGTCAACTTGGTTCACATTGAGTTCAGACTCGTAAGGGGTCGAAAGTGTTCCTGTCTGCTCATCTTGCGTGTTTTTATCTCTATTCTTTTCTGTGTCACTTTCGGGCAGTGACACACGGAATATGTCAGACAGCAACAGCATACTTAGTGCTGCGTCAACAAGTATGTGTCCTCGAACGGCACGCAGCACAGCTTTCCCTTGAAGCATGTTGCTCGCTGCGTTTGGTGCGTACACAGTAGACAGCACTTCATGAAGACCCGTTTCTTCCATCAGATGGCCAATACACGCCAGGAAACTCATTTCCAGATGGAAGGGTCCAAGGCGAAGGACAATGGCTTTAAGGTCGCTGCCATCTGGCTCGCTGGAGATGATGCCAAGAGCTTTCCACCATAAGGGTTGGTCAAATGTCAACACAGGTGTCGTGTTGCTGCGCTTTGCCTGAGCACTGATGAAATGCAGGGTAGAAAATATGCACGTGGGGTCACTGGGATTCATGTCGATCATCGGCATAAATATTATGGATGACTGTCCTGGATATCTGCCCTTGTGGATGGCTTGCATGAAACCAGACCAAGATGGTCTGTCGGGTTGCAACAGCCAGCAAGCTTTCCACGTGACAGCAGATCCACCTTTGATGTTACATCTTCTACAAACACGTTTTCAAGATGTTCAAATTTCAGCTTCAGCAGGCCATCACACGCTTGTCTGTTGTAGTACTGAATGTCAACTTTAGCTCTTTTCACTATTTCTTCTGGCTTGACGTCAGTTCTTCTTCTGATCCTGTCTGTTTTCCCGATGGTCGGAGTGACAGTGGCGATCATTCCCATTCCATGAAATGTGTTGCACCCGTCAAGTGTTGCTGTGTTGTGGTCGAGGTTGTCTGCGATATATTGGGTAAAATGGCCATCAACTTGAAACGCAACGTTGTTTTCTGAAACGGCAGCATTCATTTCATAGGTCAGAACCTCCTTGTACGATGAACAGAATCCCAGAGAATACAATGTGTCAATGAGAAACTTTGAATCAAAACAGTGATGCATTTGCACAGCTAGTCCCATCTGTAGGGGACACAGCAACAATCGTGGGCGAGATGCCTGCATAATTGCCTGTCCAATCGATGAGACTTTCACGCTGGTTTCCTTTCCACTGAAGATGTTTTCAAGAAGAATCTGTAAGGACTTTGGAACAAACTCTAAGTTGACGCCACATGATGAAATGTCATCATCACTGGGGTACATTGCACGGGATGTCGGCACTGCTCTTATGTCACTCTTTAGCAGTTCTGCAGCGGTTTTGAGAATCAGCTCTTTCTGTGCATCCTCATCTTTGACCTTTTTTGCATAAAAGTTATGAAGAATCGAAGAGGCCGTCTTCCTGAATGTTACGACATTTGACTTGCCGTTGACTTCCGTGACGATGAGCTGCTCACCAAAATAATTTTGAAGTTCTAGTTTCATCTTGGGGTGGCTATAAGCATCATCTGTAAACTCCTTCATTTTGATAATCAGGTCGTTCACTGTTATCTGTTCGTTTTCATTTTGAACCAGGTAGGTAGCAACTTTCTCAAACGCTTCAGCTTTCTTCTCATCTTTCGGTCGACCAAGTTTCACCTGTTTGTTGCCTTGATGCGACTGAGTAAACTGTGGTGGTCTTTTCCTGCTCCGAAAGCAAAGACTACAGTTTTGATGGTAGACTGCATCAGCAGCTGGCAAATCTGATACACACTCCAGTCTGCTTCGTACAATGTCTGCCCATTCATCACAGCGCTGCGAACAAACTTGAAAAATTGTGCGTTCAAAGTCAAGTGTCCTAACTGGATACACTTTGGGACCAGAGCGCGAGTCAAGGTTTGCTTCCTTGCCGCAAAAAAGGCAACATTTAGCAAAGTCAAAACATTCTTTCTGTGAGCGCAAATTCTGTGCTAGATTTGATAAAGCGTTCTCTTTTTCTGCTTTCTTCTTCAAAACGCTCTGAATGTTACGTGCATTCGTGTAATTGCGACGACAAACCTCGTGCACTGCTTCACCTTCTGATAGACAAACGGCATCACCACGTTCCAGACTAGCCTTGTTTATGGTATCTCTTCCTCTGTCTGTTGGCACAACAGTCTTCTCTCCAAGGTTGAGCGAATCACCACACAAAACACACAGCGCCATGGTTTGGTAATTGGAACAAAAGCTGCAAAATAAATTAAACTGAGTATGAGTCATTCTGTGTTATATCACTTTCGACATTTAATCTGGCAGGGAATCACACACACACACACACACACACACACACACACACACACACACACACACACACGCACTTACACTCACACTCACACATACACGCACGCACACACACACACACAAACGCACACACAAACGCACACGCACACACAAACGCACACGCACACAGACTCGCACGCCCAGTTCTCAACAAGGCAACGTTAGAATATACATGTAGCTAAATTACCTCATTATTGTTTGACCATGAGAAGTACAATAATGTCTTTTTTCCGGTGAATCTATTTTATGCACAACACTGTCTCAGCAGCTTTAGATCTGTTTCGCGAGCCATACTTGTGACCTAAAAAACATTAGCGCTGGCGTGAAGGTGAAGGTCGGCTGAAACAATTCGGTCCTATTTACAGTAGAATACAGATATTTAGCTACTGCTGATTATCATCCTCTTGCGCATTCCAAGAAAAGTAGTCAACTAGATCATTTTCATAAAGAAAAAGGCAAAAAAAGGAATTAAAAACATATATCAGAGCGAACACTGCAGCGTATTACAGACTGTCAAAGCATCGTCTGCTGCAGTATCAAATCGATCGCTTCCAATCGCTTCCGATCGTTTATTTGTCCTATAACAAAGTAAAACCTCGGAAATATTCATTGATATTGCAAGTTTTTAGTGGCAACTTTTTAATTCAAACTATAAATCGCACAAAAAAGACGAAATATTTTACTTACCAAATATTTGTTGACGTGCAGAGTTCTGCTTCAAATGCTCGCGCAAAACGAAGTTGTAGTTGTCTCCCATGGTAAACAAATCACCCAAGCTATGGCTGGCCAGTGAGGGCACATTAAATTCTACCGTTTTTCAACTTGAAAATTCTGCATTATGCAGAGGCGTACATAGGTATAACATGATGCAATTGTTAGATCTAAATTCACTTTACCATTTCCATTCGATATCATTTCTGTAACCATTTATTTTACCCCTTTTGCCCCGTTCCCCAGGTTACTACCTGCCCCGATGGAATTAACATCCGCCCTTAATTCATTCATCGAAACCTTCCCCCCGCTGTTTCACCTTGTGTGTATGTGTGAGTGTGTACAAGTGTGTGTGTGTGTGTGTGTGTGTGTGTGTGTGCGCGCGTGCACGGGTACGTGAGTTTCCTCTTTCGTTCCCATTCATCCCCCCCCCCCACACATTTTGTTTGTACGGACCTCAAAACTGCCGCTTTTCAACTCTACCTTTTTCTTGCCTGTGTTATTGTTGGCTTCCCCTCGAGTAGCTTCCCTTGCTTCTCTGTCTTTGTCATTTGTTGGTTTGTGCAGTGCAGTTGTTTTGTCAGTTATTCTCCTCTTTATTTGTTCTATCATCTTTCTTCTTCTTTTTTGTGTGTGTACTTTTGTGTTTTTGTGCCTGAAGAAGACCCTTAGGTCGAAACGTTTTGGTCTCTTTATATTGAGTCCCTCTCACGTGCAGTCGCCATTGTTTAATTAATAAAGACGAGTGAAGAAAAGACACACACAAAGCTAAAGAATTTCCTTGACTCTGTCATGTTACAGATATGTATCTGCAAATGTGCTAAAACCTCACGAACTGCATGTGTCCGTGTGTGTGTGTGTGTGTGTGTGTGTGTGTGTGTGTGTGTGTGTGCGCGTGCGTGCATTGCGCGCGCGTGTGCTTGCGCGCGTGTGTGTGTGTGTGTGTGTGTATGTGTGGTGTGTGCATGTGCGCGTGCGTGGGTGTGTGCTAGTGTGTGTGGTGTGCGTGCGTGTGGTCGTGTGTGTTTGTGTGGTGTGATGCGTGCGAGCGTGCGTGCGTGCGAGCGTAAGTGCATGTGTGTGTGTGTGTGTGTGTGTGCGTGAGCGTGCGTGCGTGCGTGTGTGTGTGTATGTGTAAGTGTGTGTTAATTACAAAGCACCTGGCTGTCGCGAACAGCAAAGGCAAAGGGCAGCAGTCGACATTTGTCCTCAATGATGGCGTCACTGGGAATCCAAACAGGTAACTGAAGCCTTTTCGTGTTCGACAGGAAAATTCCTTCAGGGTACACACGCTGCTCAGGTTTCACAGTTACCTGTGACGTGGCTGCCGGGCTGGGAGGTGGGGGGGGGGGGGGGGGGGGCTTTTGGCATTGTCCTCGTGAAGAGAGGAGCAGGAAAGTCACCCCGCAGTACGAAAGTCACAAGGCAAAGTCCCGGCCTAGTTTATAGAGCTCTGTTTACCGCATGTCTCTTGTTTGCATTCACTGCAGCACTCCAACCCTAACCTTACTGTTCGTGTTTAAAGGTGTGGTTTTTTTTTAACCACGATCTTTCTTCTTCAACTTTCCTTTGTTTGCTTATTTGTACTTGCGTGCGTGCTTGCGTGTGTTTGTGTGTGTGTGTGTGTGTGTGTGTGTGTGTGTGTGTAGGGGGGGTACAGTTATAACTGTCGGGGAAGGGCTATGGATTTGGAGCACTTTGTTTTCTTACTGATACCCACTTTATTTTCACGCCAAGAAGTTGTGGACGTGTTGTTTGTTCTGTGTCCGGGGAGCTTAATTTTTTATAGGTGTGCTAACACAGAGATTACAAGAGAAAGTGTTGGCGCCAAGGCACACACACACACTCAGCACTATAGTTGGTGGTACTGCTTACAATATCATGGACAAACCATCGTAAAACCATAATATTGCACTATTAATGGTTCTGAAGAGTGCAGTGGACAAGCAGAAAGGCATTCTGTAGGGCCTATGTGACAACTTTCAGTAAATTTGAGGAAATAGTGGAGTTTTCTTCTGCTTTGACCTTTTAATTTTAAGTTGAGATTTGTATCTTGCATACTGCCACACTTGCTTCAAATACTCAATCCATTGGCAACCGACCTAGGTTCCTAGTTTTGTCAGGGCGCAACGCTAAGTACAATCACCCGTGGTCATTTTGTGTCGCCAATCTGGGTCACATCCCTCTTGTTTGTATCATGCGCGCGTTTTCACAACATTGGCTCAAAACGTAGGCTGCTCTAAAGAGGAGGATGTCTCAGGCTGTATGAAAGTGTCAAAAAACACAAGTTTGTTTAAAGAAACACCCTTTTCCCGAAAAAGGGCAATAACTGTTGCAACCAAAGGGAGATAATTTACAAATCTAACATATCTTCATATAGAGCAATCAATAAGCTTTACATTGATATACACTATGCCGTGACTTGTGTATGTTATGAACATGTACCACTTGTTTGAAATCATTATTACACGATCTGTAAGTAGGGTGACGGGGGGGGGGTGGGGGTCCTAATTGTGGTAGGGGTATGTTAGTTGATCGTTCGGGAGCATGCCCCCCCCCCACACACACTCCTGAAATCATCCCCCCCACTCCTAAAAACATTAGATTAATATAAATATGTGAAATCTTGCGCATTCTGGGGGTATTTGTCATGAGCTTATTGTTTTTACCGTTGGAGGAGGTACTTGGTCAACAGGAACCCCCCCCCCTCCCCCTTGGATCCGGCCCTGCACACATTAGAGGCGTTCCACACCTATATACTGTTAAATGTTCCCAATATACTTTGTTCCCGCGTTAAACACAGGATCAACAATAGATATAATGAATACAGGTTAAGCTGTTTGATATAGCAATTTCTTTGTTTCGAATTTTTGTTTCTTCCCAAAATTAATCGACTTTAAGCGTCACATTAAGAGTTTACCACCACCCTGCGCCCCACCCCCTTCTTACCAATGTGTAACAAAGGTGTAACAGACTAACGGTGTTATGTGCATCATAACGGCTGTTCGGACAGACGCACATTTTTTTGAGAGGATAACTGTAGCGAATGCAAATGTTTATGAGCGCTCATCTTATTTTTTTCAGAACTGAGGTGGTCCAAATAAGCAACAATTCATATAACCAGTCTATCCCTCTAGCAGTTGAGAGAGAGAGAGAGAGAGAGAGAGAGAGAGAGAGAGAGAGAGAGAGAGAGAGAGAGAGAGAGAGAGAGAGAGAGAGAGAGAGAGAGAGAGAGAGAGAGAGAGAGAGAGAGAGAGAGAGAGAGAGAGAGAGAGAGAGAGAGAGAGAGAGAGAGAGAGAGAGAGAGAGAGAGAGAGAGAGAGAGAGAGAGAGAGAGAGAGAGAGAATAAGCGAGAAAGGGATGGAGCGAAATGAAGGCAAAGAAAAGAAGAGCAAAACAATTCTCTTTTTTTAACGAGAGATGCGTACAACACACACACACACACACACACACACACACACACACACACACACACACACAAACATCCACACACACACACACACACACATATACACACACACACACACAAACACATCAAAGCACCCACACATGCTCGCGCAGATGAACTGTCGAAAATGAAGAAAACAAGATTTTAAATTCATCATACGTAGAATGTATTAATCGACTGAAAATGCATTTCACAGAAATGGTACACAGCTCTGGAGATATACTATTTCACACACAAACAAAACTGCACTATATTTTATGTGTTGCTATGCAACCGGAAGAGTTTTGACACTGGATTGATATCACAGTATTTGTTGTTTTTCAGTAAAATATCCAAAAACAGTTCTCTGCGGTAGACGTATAGTATCAAAATGATATTTCCTCTCTCTCTCTCTCTCTCTCTCTCTCTCTCTCTCTCTCTCTCTCTCTCTCTCTCTCTCTCTCTCTCTCTCTTTTTTTATATTTAGTCAAGTTTTGACTAAATATTTTAACATCGAGGGGGAATCGAAACGAGGGTCGTGGTGTATGTGTGTGTGTGTGTGCGTGTGTGCGTGTGTGTGTGTGTGTAGAGCGATTCAGACTAAACTACTGGACCGATCTTTATGAAATTTGACATGAGAGTTCCTGGGTATGAAATCCCCGAACGTTTTTTTCATTTTTTTGATAAATGTCTTTGATGACGTCATATCCGGCTTTTCGTGAAAGTTGAGGCGGCACTGTCACGCCCTCATTTTTCAACCAAATTGGTTGAAATTTTGGTCAAGTACTCTTCGACGAAGCCCGGGGTTCGGTATTGCATTTCAGCTTGGTGGCTTAAAAATTAATTTATGACTTTGGTCATTAAAAATCTGAAAATTGTAAAAAAAAATAAAAATTTATAAAACGATCCAAATTTACGTTTATCTTATTCGCCATCATTTGCTGATTCCAAAAACATATCAATATGTTATATTCGGATTAAAAACAAGCTCTAAAAATTAAATATATAAAAATTATTATCAAATTTTTTTTTTCGAAATCAATTTAAAAACACTTTCATCTTATTCCTTGTCGGTTCCTGATTCCAAAAATATATAGATATGATATGTTTGGATTAAAAACACGCTCAGAAAGTTAAAACGAAGAGAGGTACAGAAAAGCGTGCTATCCTTCTCAGCGCAACGAATACCCCGCTCTTCTTGTCAATTCCACGTGCACTGCCTTTGCCACGGGCGGTGGAGTGACGATGCTACGAGTATACGGTCTTGCTGCGTTGCGTTGCGTTCAGTTTCATTCTGTGAGTTCGACAGCTACTTGACTAAATATTGTATTTTCGCCTTACGCGACTTGTTTTTTAGTATGTTCATTCCACTGTCCCTAGAACATTTACTGTCTGTCCGTGACGTCATTTCTTGATGACGATAAACTTTGTAAATGAAATCATGCGCTTGTCAGTGAAGAACAAGCGATGTGTTGAGTGAATTAATTTTATTCTCCGTATTTTAAAACGATAAAAATGTCACTCGGGTGTTGTTGTCGGTGTCGGTGGTGATGGTGGCGGATGATGGTGGATGTCGTGGTAGAGGATGATGTTGTCGTCGTAGTTGTCAGAGAGCGGCAGGTTGTAAGGACAGGTATTGCTGAGTTTCAGTAAATTGATTTAATAAAATATTGAATTTCAGTTCAACAGTTGTTGTTGTTGTTGTTGTTGTTGTTGTTGTTGTTGTTGTTGTTGTTGTTGTTGTTGTTGTTAGATATCGTTGGACGTTGCGGGATGTATAGTCGAGACAGGTGGTGGTGGTGGCGGTGACGAGATGTGGGTGTCACTCAGTGTCGCTGTCGCTGTCGATGTCCCAACAAACTTCACCCAGATCACCTGGGCCGTGGACCGCGACATGGATCTCAGGCGGCCGGTAGCGTCAGCACCACGAACAACAACACCATACCCACTGTCCAGGTAGACGACGACGTGTCTCTCCAAGCCCCATACTGTGTTCTGATTGGCCACCGTCACCGCCTCGTCTCGACCCCAACCTGCCGCTCTCTGTGTGGGACCTGACGTCATTTCAGCCAGTTGTCTAACGGCCTCTGTGTCGTTATAAGCCACCTTACGGGTGGGGACGCCGCGTGACTCGAGGCCCCGGATGAAGGGTGCTGGTGACTGCCAGTCATCATCCGGTGTGTCTGTGTCACAGTCCATGACACCCAGCACAAAGACGTCGCTGAAGGTGAGGCCGCCCTGCCCGTGGGGAGCGTTGTCTTGGCAACCTGAAACATCACACACACCGTCAACATTACATCGTCGTTATGTAAGACACATCCACACCGACTGCAACAACAACAACAACAACAACAACAACAACAACAACAACAGCAACGACGACGACACCATCACCAGCAACAACAACCACGACACAAACAGCAACGACGACCCATGTCTAACTTCCGCACCAACACCGGCTACAGCAACACGTGAACAGAGACTACAACTACATCAGCAGCACCACAACCACCTGGAAATAGGAAAAACAATTTTATATTATTTAGTGTTCCACACATCACCTTGGCAGACTTGTGACGATATTATGTAACGACGTCACAGTAAATGACGTAAATACCAACATGACGTCATTGAAATGTTGTACACCAACCTGACTAACACTTACTGCATTGCGAGAGAGAGAGAGAGAGAGAGAGAGAGAGAGAGAGAGAGAGAGAGAGAGAGAGAGAGAGAGAGAGAGAGAGAGAGAGAGAGAGAGAGATGTACAGAAAACAGACAGGCGGACAGACGGACAGACAGACAGACAGACAGACAGACAGAGGTGTACGGACCGACACGAAGATCTCGCAGCATGTCTGCCACCAGCTCCCCGCACCGTGCACACCGCCATGGATAGTCACCCTCATGTCCCTGTCTGTCACCGCGGTAGTCATCATCATAGTGACCAACCGTCATGACAGGTGGGCCGTCGCACGGTGCGGACACTGGCGGCCTGGTGTAGGCCGGGACCGTTCCATCCTTCATATCGTTAGCCTGCTCCACCTCTCTCACCACAACAGGTGGACTTCTCAGGGGCTCCGTCAGTTTGCGGACGTGACGCTTCATGTCGGCAGGTACATCTAGCATAACGCCAGCTGCCCACAGGGTGAACCTGACGTGTCGTTGTTTTAACGCCCGGTAGATCTCTGCGATGACGTCACTGTAACAGAACAGACAGGTGTGTCAGTGTTTATAAACAAAACAGACAGGTGTGTTATAGTTATCACACAACTATTGTTTTAACGCAGTGTAGATCTTCGTGATGACGTCACAGCAACAGAACGGACAGGTGTGTCAGTGCATGATTACACCTGAAATTACGAAACTGATTAAAACAAAACAAAAACGCCTGGCAAAAAGGAAGTCACAAAGATTGCTGTTCAGGATAAGAATCACAGTGAACCTGAAATAAAATGACGCAATGATTAATAATGACGTAAACAGAATGACGTTATTTCGCTCCACTCTTCGTTACCTTGACCAAGTTTTTCCAATGGCAGACAAAGAAAGGGTGGCGCCTGATGAGACAGGTTGATGACATCACTGATCAGTACACACCGCCGTGACAGTTGCTGAATTCACATTCTACATCTAATAAACATGCCCCAGTCTATTATTCAAACTTGAAAATAAAGAGCCATTACTTCTACATAAATCTTCCGAATTTCTTGACCAAAAGCACACGAATTACCTGGTTGTAGAACAGGTGTGAATATAATAACATTTGTGAATTATCAGACTTGCAAATAACACGACCACACCGGCCAACACAAGAGTGACAGGAGGCAGTGTTAGATTCAGTGTACGGCGTCATTCTTACCACTCAGCCTCATCGGCCAGGATGTGCACGCGTCCGTGTGTCTGTGCGTGTTGACACAGCTCCTCCACCCAGGCCTGCACTTTCTTCTTGCCTTCCTCTGTCCATCGACTCCGCCTGTCCCGTACCCCCGCCATGTTGACGAGCTGCACGCTGCCGGTTCCCTGTCCGGCAGTCTCTCTCACCTGATGACCCACAAGGTAAGCAGCAGCAGCGCCATCATCACTCGTCTGAAGAACGAAGACTGTGGCGCAGCCCTTCCTCAGCAGAAAACAACCTTTTATTATCAAGACTATGCTTTTTGAAGTGCCCGTCGGGCCCCAGAGGATTCTCACGTCGACGTCGTAGTCGTCTGGCGGCTCCTCCAAGACTTGAAACTGCTGCGGGAACAAAGCTATACATGTCATTGGTCGACCATGCTCCATTCCAACAGCGTGAACAAGGTCGCCCTGAGTCCACAGCTGTAGTCTTGGCTGTCTGCTGAGGAATAGCTCAACCGTTGTCAGTGGTATGGAGAATCTGTCAGCATACACATTTACACACATTATTAGGTATATCACACACGCACACACACACACACACACACACACACACACACACACACAAGCACACAAGCACACATACACAAACACACACACACCCACATACACAAACACACACGTGTACACTGTTAGTGTTACATACACACACACACACGCACACACACACACACACACACACACCCACACACACACACGCACACACACGCATGCATGCATGCATATCAATCAAAGCAATAAACAAATCAAAGCAAGTCAAACAATCACCACAAAGACCACGAACAAAAAAACATCCACACAAAAACACAAACAGGGATAGACAGGGAGAGATCTAAACAGAGAATTCGTAACGAGAAACAAGAGAGAGAGAGAGAGAGAGAGAGAGAGAGAGAGAGAGAGAGAGAGAGAGAGAGAGACAGAGACAGAGACAGAGACAGAGAGAGACAGACAGAGAGAGACAGACAGAGACAGACAGACAGACAGAGAGAGACAAAGACAGACAGAGAGAGAGAGAGACAGACAAAGACAGACAGACAGAGAGAGAGAGAGGGGGGGGGGGCGGGGTGTCCGGAGAAACAAAGAAAGAAAGATAGATGACGTTAGGCCAAGTAATAATAAACGTGCGTGCGTGCGCTTCACCGATATGATACAGCTATGCAACAGGACCTGGCAACCAACTGTGTGTATGTAGCTGTATCCATGGCATGGTCCCCGCCCTCATTCCGTTCCAAGCTTGCCCTCCACCACGCGTCGAGCCTTGTCTGGTCAGCCATGTCGTCGGCACAAAGACACACCTGGCTGACATTCCGACCTGACTCGACGCTGAGGCCTTCCTGCAACTCCTGTAACTGAGGTCAACACACGTACACAGAATGCGGGAAATGGCACAAGGGATTGTTTAATGCACGATGCACACAAAGACAGTGTAACATTAGGCCTACCAGTGTTGGAAATCTCTTCATTCCTGCTTTAGTGTTTACCAACCTAACAGACAACTTTCTGGACAAAAGCAAACCATCTTTTCGGGAAAAGAGTTTCCCGTTTGTGGTGACGCGCATTAGGCTACTTAAAAGGGCCCAGACCTACCTAGTGACGGGTGTATTTTTTCTTAATTTTGTAGTTTCAGTTTGCTTCCAGGTAACAGCTTCATATTTGGCATTTAGATAGCTGAATGCCTAAGCTAGCATACAAAAATATAATATTAGTCAAACAAATAATTTTAAGTTTGCAAAAAAAAATAATAAACAAAAATGATGTTTCGAAAATGCCAAAAAAATGCGTTGGTTTTGACAACTTTTTTTCCCATCTAGTCATATCAGAACCATTTCCTTTGGTCTAAATGTATATAAAGGATATACCTGGATCCTCCTCTATAATAAACAGAGTAAGTTTAATATTTTGCATTTTAGGCTACACTGAATTTTGTGAAAAATTTGCCGATTTTACTTGACTTTGAAAATTCATTGCACAGGCTACACTAACAAGACTTCAATTATTATAGAGGAGGTTCCAGATATGACAAAACTCTATTTCCAAACCAAATAGCAAGGTCATAGCTTTAAAAACAAAAAAGTTATGTTGTAAAAACGAACAAAACGACTCGTTTTTCGGACAAAATCACAGGGTAAAAAAAGACCATTTTACTTACAGAAAGAAGTTAGTGTCCACCGCTGAGATAGGGGAACCCCTCTGATTCTGCTTGTTGTTCATCCCTACCAATCCTCTTCAACCTCCTTGCCTGTCTGGCCTCCTTTGTGGCCAGATGAGCTTCTCTTTGAGCCGTAATGATGCGGTAAGCGTCCTTGTCCGCAAAGAAAGTGTTCGTAAACTCGCTCACTTCTATTTTCATGGCTGTCAGCATATGGCCTAAACTCTGGCAACCATCATTGAAAATGCACACTCCTATTGCAGTGGCTGTTTGTACAGTGACCAGACCATGATGTTTTACCTTGGGACAGTACTTCCACACAAGATTGTTCACACTCTCGTTCGCGTTTTGTGTGTAGCCGTGCGTGCAGCGTTTGAGAAGTTCCGTTTTGGCTAAATCTTTGAAGATGGGGCGAATCTCCTCCATGACAACCTCTGGCAGAATGTTGGTATGCTTGAAGGTAGCAAGTGTGCCTGCAGCCTCTGCTTGTTTGTATGGGCACCACTGTATGAGGCAGAAGTGATGAAGTGGTTTGGTATCAGTGGAAAGTTTGTGAAAAAAATTGCCCACACAGCAGACCGCATTCCAACAAGATTGTTTGTGTTGCCTCGGATGGCATTCCCATAGTATGCCTGAATCTTGTTGATCTCTGTGTCAGTAAGCCTTCCCCTTCCTCCCAGAACTTTCCCATCACTAAGCTTCTTTCCTCTAGCATTTTTCTTCACATCACGCAGCCTTTTCCCCATGCGTTTTTGAACATGGCCGACGCATTCAAGTTTTTGCACATCAACATCCCCATAAGGCTTAGAATCAAACACCTTTTTAAAACTGCTGGTATCCCCATCCCCTATGAAGCTGGTGTACCTGAGATTGTACTGTTCAACAGAACGCGCAAACATTTCCTTGGCTATTTCTCCCTCCATGGACCCAGAAGAACCTTCATGTGTGAGCGTACACTTGTCCGCATGTCGCGCCCGCCACTTCAAGTACTTTGCACTCGTGTTGTCTTGTCGCTGCCAATATTCACACGATTTGCACAGCTTGCTCCTGGCTCCTGTGTCAATGATTTTACCTGTTTTCACACCAATTGCTGTTGACACGCCAATATTTGATGAGTGGCCTCTTGTCATGTATGTCCCATCAACAGAAATCTCAATGTTGCGCACTTCCTCTGTTGCGTCCTCCGCGAGACAATGTTCTATTGTGGCAGCATCCTCCATGCTCTGTTTTTGCACACTACATGCTGCTTTTTGAATTGTTGCATTGATGTGACTGAAGGAGGAGCTTGCCACAGGCTTTGGGAGCCCCATGATTCCACAAAAAGTGACAAGTTCGGACCTGTCACCGCCGACGCATCTCATCGCAAACGCTGAATGCCGATTGACCGAGTAGACACTTACATTTCCTTCCTGAATGATAGGACAAGAAGGAAAGTCCTGTTGACTGTCACAATTTCTACTTTCACACATGAATGCAAACTTGCTTCCTAAACCCTTCCTCTCTACCTCAAAAAGACTCACATTGCCCTGACAAAACGAGCACGACAGCTGTGAAGAAATGTTGCTGTTGAGGATGTCAACATCAATCAGTCTATAACCATGTAATGCTTGACTAGTGACTGCTTGTTCATCATCATCATCCTCATCATCACAACTGTATTCAGAGTCAGAATCCATGTTGTCAGCTTCATATTCTTTCTTTGAAACAGCATACATGTCATGAAGCTTCATCTCAGAACGAGTAGGGGGCGTGGCACTTTTATTTTCACTTTTAGAATCGTCCTTTGTCGTGGAACACTGTGACTGTGGCTGTACATTCTTCCCTTCACAAATCACTTCGTCATTCACTTCAAGTCCAACAACATCACTTGTTTTCGCTTTTTTCGTGTACACATTGGCTATCGTAGCTCGACGTTTTCCTCTCCTCTTCTTATCGGAAGGCATATTCACAGAAAAACAGTTGGCAAATCACAAATATACTTTCAAAACTGTTCTCACACTGTCACAAGATCATTTTACCGCATGGACGTCGCCATTTGCATAGGGGAGATAACCACGCAGCCTTTGAGTACTCATTGCTTCAAACTGCGTGAGGGAGTATCTAGTTTTCAAGATGTAGTGATACAAGTAAAATGTTGATTTTTTCGACGATTTTTTTGCGTTTTGGGGGTCACATCACCTACTTTGACCCCATATATGTCCCGTTATACCTGGGAATTTCCCCCAAAAAATTATATGGCATGAAAATAGAGATATTCAGCTGTAAGAAAATATGAAGTGTGCAACAATACATGAAAAAGTGATTTTTGACCCGTCACTAGGTAGGTCTGGGCCCCGTAAAGTACAAGTGACGTCGTTTTCGCGACAAAAAAATGACGTCTACTATTCAAGGTCACTGTTCTTAGTGCTCCAGTAAAAAATAAAAAGCAAATGCTTATTCGACTCGCCTTCGTCTTGTCCCACAACAATGTAACCCCCCCCCCCTTCCACCTTTTAGGACCCCCCTCCCCCATGGAAGACTCCCGCCACCACCCCTCCCACAAGAGTCCCTCCCTTCGAAGTTTGCTGATGACTCAGCTCTGGTAGGCCTGATTCAGAATGATGATGACACAGTGTACAAACAGGAGGTGGACAAACTAGTAGAGTGGTGTGACCAGAACAGCCTAGACCTCAATGTGGACAAACTAGTAGAGTGGTGTGACCAGAACAGCCTAGACCTCAATGTGGGCAAAACAAAAGAGATGATCACAGACTTTAGGAGAGGGGAAAAGGAAACAGAGCCACTAGTGATAGGGGGCAAAGAGGTAGAACAAGTACAAGAGTATAAATACTTGGGCTGCATCATGAGTTCAGATCTCTCGTGGTCAAAACATATAGCCAAGGTAGTTAGCAAGTGCAATTCAAGATTGTACTTTCTGAGGAAACTCAAGCAGTTCAAGGTCTGCCCTGAAATACTGGCAATGTTATACAGAGCCAGCATTGAAAGTGTTTTGACCTTCAACCTCATGGTATGGTACTATGGGGCTACTGTAGAGGACAAGAGCCATCTGGCAAGAGTGATCAGACAGGCAGAAAAGGTGGTTGGGGTTCAGTTCCCAAGCTTGGATGAACTGGTGCATAAGAGAACAGCCACAAAAGCACGAAAGGTCGTTGAAGATGAATCGCACCCCCTGCATGATCAGTTTGCACTCATGCCATCTAGGCGTAGATACAGAGCTGCAAAGTGTAGAACCTCTCGCATGCGGAAGTCGTTTATTCCATCCGCCATCTCAGTTCTCAATGATACCACTTAGTGCATGCATGTGAAACTGAAAAATGTACAATGGTGTTTTCCTCAGAGCTAGCTAGGAATGCATTGTACTCTAATGTTGTCATGTTATTGTTGTGTTTTTTATCTTCATGTTTTAAAATTATCTCCACAACTTATAAAGTATACTTTTACACTAGAATTATGTTTAAACAAATCAAGTATGTATGTTTAATATTATTCTTATGAAGTTTTTTTTACAACTATTTAGAATAGAACAGGATGGATGTTTTGAATGTCAATCACTGGGAGCAGTCAGAAGAGTAAGAATTCTGTTTTGTTCTCACTATCATTTGCTTATGAAGATCATGATGTTGTTCTATTGCTTAGTCAGTCCTAGAAATAATGTCCTAGACCTGTCTTACCTTGCTGTTATCAGTATTTTTGCCCTCTTTCATTACGATGCTATGGTATTTCTGTGGGTCTCCACATGTGTTTGTTTATAAGGCGGAAGTGACCTCCCCTTGTACACAATAGGCCCTCAGATGAAGCCTACGGACAGACTAGAATAGAACATGCACATAACACAGAAGGTCTGCACAGCACACTCACACACAGCAATACAGCACACCGTCTTGTACCTCCTTCTGCCCTGCCGAAGTCGGGGTTTCCTTTTTAATCCACCGAACAATTAATATCCACAGCCATGTGTGTCTCCTGCCTCCGAACACACACGCTACAGAGCTCGACTCAATGTGCGCAGTTTCGTATAAAAATTATTTTCCAAATTTCCCCACTGTGTTTTATAAAATAATCATATTATGAAAGCACATACATTCTTATCTTAGTTGTTATGTATTCATTGTTAGCAAACATCGGCATTATTCATGTTTTACTTTAAACGCAATCATTGTTATTTATAGATCACAGGCACTTGATGTAAGTAGGTCACACACGTGTAAATGTTGTGCCCAGTCCTTGTTTTTGTTTCTGTTATTATTTTAGTTAGCAGGTCTAGTTGAGCACGTATTAAGTATCATGTACCCACTACTAGTCATTGTGCATTTTAGTTAATGGACTGATGATGTCATTTGTATGGAGTCGACGCACGTGCGAGGATATGTATGTGTGGGGGGGGGGGGGGGGCGCGGGAGATGGAAGCTTGCTGTATGTTATGTAATGTATATATTGTGTGTGATACGTGGAAATGTGATACTTTTTTTTTGCATGTATGATACAGGTACAAATGTGATAATTGTAGGCTTATACTAGTGATTACTGTGTGTGATACACGAAATGTGTTATGAATGCTGTTTTTATATACTGTTCAAAAAAAGAAACGCATAGCTTGTAATATTTGGTTAATTTAGTTATATGGCTACAAGGATATCCACCAAACCGCAGAAAATGTTTATCTGGTCGTCGACCTTTCGTCCATTGCCACAAGTGAGCTCTGCACGTGACGCATGCGTTATCAGTGGCTACAATGTCAAAATTGCTCATTTGGCATGACCACTCGTCATGCTTCAGTGTAATCTCGTGAAACTCGGGGAATATTGAGCTCTCACCATGTCTTCCAAAACCCATAAAAGCGGATTGTTCGCCACAAAGAAATCAGACGACAATTCAGCGACGAAAGATGGCCCGATTGAGCAGAGAAGACCGCCAAATTGCATTGGGTCGTTTACAAGCAGGCCAAAGTTCAAGTGCAATCGCCAGGCACTTCCACGTGTCCCAGAGCACCATCAGTAGACTGTGGGTCAGGTTTCAAGCCACTGGCTCCGTTGCTGACTTGCCACGAGCGGGAAGACCAAGGGCGACAACTGCTGCTCACGACCGCTTCATACGGCTCCGCCACCTCCGGAATCGTTTCCTGTCGGCCTCATCTTCTGTCCAGGCTCTCCCCGGGCCACACCGATTATCGGACCAGACCGTGCGGAACCGCCTGCATGAAGCTGGTTTGAGAGCTCGCAGACCTCACAGAGGAGCTGTCCTCACCCGCCGCCATCGCCAGAACCGAGTGCAGTGGGGCAACCAGCACCTTCGCTGGACCGTCCGGAATCACTGGAGACACGTGTGGTTCAGCGACGAGTCCTACTTCCTGCTCCAGCGACATGATGGTCGGAGGAGGGTCTACCGGAGAGTAAACGAACGTTACGCGCCCAACTGTGTGGATGAGGCACCCGTTCATGGTGGTGGAGGCGTCATGGTGTGGGGGGCGATCAATACCGCTGGAAGGAGCACCCTGGTGCACGTCCAAGGGCGCATAACTGCCCAGCGATACGTGGAGGAAATTCTGCGCCCACACGCCCTTCCTCTTCTGGCTGACCAGGATGCCATATTCCAGCAGGACAACGCTCGCCCGCACACAGCACGACTCACCACCCAGTTCCTCACCGACCACCATGTCCAGGTGCTTCCCTGGCCATCCATGTCGCCAGACATGAACCCGATAGAACACCTCTGGGATGAATTGGACAGACGTGTGCGCAGGCGAGAAGAAGCGCCGGCAAATCACCGCGATCTATTGCAGGCACTTCAGGAGGAGTGGGACACCATCCCACAGCAAGATATCTGGCATCTGATCCAGTCCATGCCCAGAAGGTGCCGGGCAGTTGTTGCTGCTCAAGGCAGTCACACCCCCTACTGACTTGACAGCCTCGGCACCCAATCGTATTGATTGACTGATTGATTTAAAGATGCAAATGAACTGTGTGTGCATTCAACTGTGTCCATACCAAATTTCAAACAAATAATCTAAATATTGGATTTTCTGTTAATTTTTTCGACAAATAAAACATATTTGGCAAGTAGCAACTATGCGTTTCTTTTTTTGAACAGTATATGTTATACTCTTACTTTCTCCCAAGCGCAAGACAAATTCTTCTATGAAAATTGAAGCCAATACAATTTGAGTTGAGTTGAGTTGAGTTGAGTTCTTATACAACCACCCCTTTTATGCCCGACTTCCCCCAATAAGACCATTTTTGTTTTTAAAGATTGTTTGTTCATAACCTCTGTCAGCTAACCCACATTTTAAGACTTAACCCCAATTAAAAAAAAATATATAAAATTCCTCTTTCAGTTTCATACATTAAATAATCAAGAGAAACCTTGGCATCAGAATAATCGACAAAAACTTGATCAAAAGTGTGACCTGTAATATTCCAGATATGTTCAGTGGCGATCATCTTGTTCAGCAAACATGTCCATGCTATTACTGTGAACATTTACGAAACAAGCTACATTTTGGTCACGTCTGCTGATTAATAACACCTACAATTGTGGGAAATGTTGAGGCTTTGTTTCCAAAATATCTGAAAGAAAACTCAACTTAAAAAGTTGAAGAGCATGACCCCGCTGTGACCCCAACATTTGACGAGGGTCAATTAAATCGGGGTCAAATCGGAAGATTATCAAATACCAGAAGTCTGCAAATGTTTAAAGGTCTAGCTTCAAACTCATCCCAGATAATCTTAACGTTAAGTTTTTTGTTCGGACATACGGACGGACACTGCACACAGTGTGTGGACTAAGAGCATAGCGCTATGAACTAGCCCTTACTTTACGTTGGTGAACAAAGCTCTCTCTCTCTCTCTTTCTCTCTCTCTCTCTCTCTCTCTCTCTCTCTCTCTCTCTCTCTCTCTCTCTCTCTCTCTCTTTCTCTCTCTCTCTCTCTTTCTCTCTTTCTCTCTCTCTCTCTCTCTCTCTCTCTCTCTCTCTCTCTCTCTCTCTCTCTCTCTCTCTCTCTCTCTCTCTCTCTCTCTCTCTCTCTCTCTCTCTCTCTCTCTCTCTCTCTCTCTAAGGATCGGTATTAGGACCTCTGCTCTTCTCAATATATGTTAATGACCTCCCCCTTTATATTCAACATTTATGTGAACTTTTTGCAGATGATACCACAATTCACTCCAGTAACAAAAATTTAACTCGCTTATCAGAATCCCTCCAAGGAAGTCTAAACCAGCTGACAGAATGGACTGACCTAAATCACATGTCTCTTAACCCAAAGAAAACCAAATATATGATAATTACAACTAGACAAAAACGACAGAATTTTACCTCAACTGGTCCCGATTTAATGATTGACGGCAATATAGTGGAAAAAGTCGACCATCACAAAGTTCTAGGTGTCCACATCGATAACAACCTGTCTTGGTCAACTCACATTGAACAACTTAGTAAATTAGTGTCAAAGAAAGTGTACCTCTTATCTAGAATTAAACACTTCCTTAATTGTCAAGCCAGGAAGTTATTTTTCACTGCTCATATTCAGTCTCTTATTGATTACGCATCCACTCTATGGGACTCTGCAAGTGATAATTCCCTAAAGCTACTCAGCAGATTACACAAAAGAGCGCTAAAAGTAGTATTACTCAAACAGACTACTCTCACCGACTCAGACTACATCAACATAGGGGTCCTACCTCTAAAGTCAAGAATGAATTACAACAAAGGAATAATGATGCATAAAATTATGACAGAAAATGCACCCGAAACCATTTGCTCAAAGTTCTCCTTGAAGAATTCGCACCACTTTATAAAACTAAACACTCCTCTTCCTAGGATAGACCTATTTAAATCAAGTCTTGTTTATTCAGGAAGCAGCCTCTGGAACGCTCTTCCGGACGCCCTGCGGCAATCCACCAACACGGATTCTTTTAGAACCAAATATTCTTTCCATTTAATGAACTCTATGAACAAATAAACTTGATTGGTTGGTATGTTTTCTTTGTATACAGTTGTTCATTATCGGAATTATGGTTTATTGTGACAAAATCACGAAGATTTGGCTCTGTAATACATTGTTTTGCTGAGCTAATGTATTGTTGGGTTACTTTCCGTTTATCTTCATTGCTTTACACCCAATTTTGAACACTACCTTATGATCTACAATGCTTCTACATAATGCGCTTCATGTACATAAACTTATATGTTCTACCATTAATGTTTTATGTAACCTTTTTCTAGTCATAGTTATAGTAAAATAGTTTAGTCCCTCTTTAGGGCGAGGGCCAGATGCAAAAAAGCATATCTATGCTTATTCTTGTCACCCTCGAAAAATAAAGATTTGTCATTGTCATTGTCATTGTCATTGTCTCTCTCTCTCTCTCTCTCTCTCTCTCTCTCTCTCTCTCTCTCTCTCTCTCTCTCTCTCTCTCTCTCTCTCTCTCTTTATTTCTCTCCTGCGTGCGTCTGTTTTTGCGTGTGTGAGCGAGTGTAGGTCAAGTGTTAACTTACATCGCTCATGTTTCCCAGCACCTCCTCCAGACAGCGTCTCGTTGTGTCGGGCAGGACAATGGCCTGGTTGAGGGCTGGCTGTGTGACCAGGTCACCCAGAACAGAGCGCCTCACAACATCTCTGGCTTGCTTCAGGTACGCAGCGGCCTTCTTTAGTTCTTCTTGAACTGCAAGGGGGTCGTCTTCTGTCTGAGGTATGATTGCCGCCATCATTATCCCACGCTCGCGATGTATGACGAGGAGGTCAACGAAGTCCTCCTTCAGGTTCAACGGCTCTGCCTTGACGCTGTTCATGTTTCTGGCTGCTGCACCAGCATAGATGCTTTGGGAATCAGCGCCATATACACCAATCTTAGCTTGGGTCAGAATTACCATAATTTCTGTTTCCCTTGCGGCTTTGTCCTTTATCTGATTCATGCAGTGGTGGACATTTTTCAGCACTCTGTCTATGCGGACAGTGTCCATGACCTCTCTACTCTCATCTATGTCTATTTGTTGCTGTGTTTTCAGTACCTGGATTCTCTCACCTTCTCCGATATATACCATTCTTTCATGCACAGTGTCCATGTGAGCCGGGGGGATTATGTATGATTCGCTCTCAAGGTGAGGGAACCAGGCGTTGAGAAACTCTCTCTGGAATCAAAGACATGATGATATACTGTCTGCTCACTTCTAGTACCATTCACAGCCTATAACTAAACAATTCTTCTTCTTCTTCTGCGTTCGATGTTTACTAAACAATAAAGACGGTGAAAATGCAGTGACTAAATGGGGACTGATGTCTCGTTGGTGGTAAATTCACACAATATTTCCCCAGAACACAACAGATCATTGTTTAAAAAAGTTGTTCAACGTTGGAAATTGAAAAAAACACCAAAAAAACAATGAAAACATCAACAGCAAAAACAACAACTACAACAGAAGCAGCAGCAGCAACAACAACAACAACAACAACAACAACAACAACAACAACAACAACAACAGCAGCAACAACAACAACAACAACAGAAGCAGCAGCAGCAACAACAACAACAACAACAACAACAACAACAACAACAACAACAGCAACAGCAACAACACAAAAAGAGTCAAACTAATGATAATGCACCTTATTCATTTGACACATAACTTCAAGTCTTAGAATATGAGGTTTCGGTGGGTGTTTTTTTTCTGAGATGAATTTACCTCATGGTCTGACAACTTTAACACTTGGTCCTCTGATTCCTGTGATCTTGCCATCAAGGGCGGGGAATGAGAGGCAGCCTGGTTCCCCGGTGACCCAGAGGTACTGCACGGCGGAGCGCATTCCACAGCCGGTCCCTGTGTGATGTGCATGATAGAACCGTCACTTCTGTCATAGCACTGTTCATAATTATATGTAATGATCATGATATTACTGTCATTTCTGTCCTGGCACTGTTCATATATGTACTATGCATGATATTACCGTCACTTTTTTCATAGCGATGTTCATATGTGTGGTTTGCATGATATTACAGTCACTTCTGTCATAGCGCTGTTCATAATTATTAGTTGTGTGCATGATATGACCGTCACTTTTGTCATAGCGTTGTTTTAGATAGTGTGACTCACCTTATTGTCATGCAATAGTATGTGAACGTGTTTCCTCACATGGTACTCAGAAAAAATGTTCAAACATTATTTTATTTTTCTGTGCGTTTGTGGGCCAAAACGCCCAAGTACACCCATGGTTTAGCACGAAGAGGATTGTATGTGCTTGGCCGTATGTTCCGTCGGCCATATACTTATACTCTACTCTGTGTCGTGGGATGCATGCTGGGTATTTTCATGTTTCTATAATTCACTGACATGGATTTCAGGATCTTTACCATTTTTACCTGGTTTTGTGCCACAAAATGGGGGGAGGGGGGTGGCAAGCAGGTATGCAAATAAAGTGACCCGGGAGATCGAAACAATCATCTCTTCTCTTTATCAAGCAGGTGGCGCGGTTCCAAACACTCAACTATCAACTTGGCTGTTGCTATCGTCATCAATGAGTCTATTTGCATTTATCGACACTGAAACGGACAATGCATGTGTACGACACCCAACAATTTGACAGATTAGATCGGCCGTGTAGGAGCTGGGGGGGACGGGAGAGGGGCAGGAGAGACAGAGATAGACAGACAGAGATAGACAGACAGAGATAGACAGACAGAGATGGGTTGGTTGGCTGGTTATTGTTTGTTGTTGTGCCTACAACTTGTGGCGATAAAATTGTAGACGGTTCTAAAAACCGCATGTCTTGTAACACTTCTTTTGTCAAATCTTGTTCAAAGACTTAAATCTCCTGTAAACATGTAAACCTGTAAAAGTATTCATTCTTATTCATTCTTTCCCGTTTTACAAAGTACTTTTGGGGGCTTACTGATTTGTCTATTTAGTGTAAGGGAAGGAACTGTGCTTGTTCTTGACAAATGGAATGTCAGGATTACTTTCCCTTTGATTGACAGGAAGTCAGGAATCAGTGTTTTAGAACTCTCAGGAATGTTGTGTCTTAGTCAATTTAGAAAGGAATTAGTGACAACAGATTATGTGAAGTATGTCAATGTTATTTTTTTTATTTTAATGAGTTTTTAGGCTTAGCTGTTTTATTTTTAAAGTAGTCAGTTATAAATATTTAAAGCACTTTTTGGTTTCATAAGTACTTTTTCATTGGCAACATAAGATAGTCATAGAATGCAAAGAATCATGTGGTCATCTTAAATAATGGAAAAGATTATTCATTGAAAGAAACTGAAGTGACATGATGAAATAGGTATTGTATTATGAACATATAGTTGTACAAGATGTATTTTCAGAATTAGATGATAAATATAGTTTTTGTATTTGTTTTAGATTTTTCTTTGAAGATTAACATGTTTGCATTTTAGAAGTAAACCGAAGATCTCTTTTCATTTAGTAATTTTAGTGAATAAAATTTGGAACACCAAACATACTTTTCTGTTGCATTGTGTGGATCGTGAAAATAGTTAAACGTAAAAGGTTACCTCACCCATACCCTCGGACACTTTTGCTGACACATTTACTATAGCAGATTTACAAATAATTGGAGAGAGAGAGAGAGAGAGAGAGAGAGAGAGAGAGAGAGAGAGAGAGAGAGAGAGAGAGAGAGAGAGAGACAGAGACAGAGAGACAGAGAGACAGAGAGAGAGAGAGAGACACAGAGAGAGAGAGAGACAGAGAGAGAGAGAGAGAGAGAGAGAGAGATAGAGAGAGAGAGAGAAAGAGAGAGAGTACACCGCTACCCAAGACGTACCAGTTCAACGGCGCGATTCGTACAGCCCTGAGCGGCACAGTTGGTACAGCGGGTACAGTTCGCACGGCAGTCACACCCCCCTTGCCTGATGCACCGTGATTCCCTGCTGCACTGGCAGCACGCCTGCAACGTACAATGCGAGTATCCCCTGTTGTCGTGAGAATGTACATGCTGTATGTCTACACTGTTCAGTGTCCCCTGTTGCCGTGAGAATGTACGTGATGTATGTCTACACTGTTCAGTGTCCCCTGTTGTCGTGAGAATGTACGTGCTGTATGTCTACACTGTTCAGTGTCCTCTGTTGTCGTGAGAATGAACGTGCTGTACGTCTACACTGTTCAGTGTCCCCTGTTGTCGTGATAATGTACGTGCTGTATGTCTACACTGTTCAGTGTCCCCTGTTGTCGTGAGAATGTATGTCTACACTGTTCAGTGTCCCCTGTTGTCGTGAGAATGTACGTGCTGTATGTCTACACTGTTCAGTGTCCTCTGTTGTCGTGAGAATGTACGTGCTGTATGTCTACACTGTTCAGTGTCCCCTGTTGTCGTGAGAATGTACGTGATGTATGTCTACACTGTTCAGTGTCCCCTGTTGTCGTGAGAATGTACGTGCTGTATGTCTACACTGTTCAGTGTCCCCTGTTGTCGTGAGAATGAACGTGCTGTACGTCTACACTGTTCAGTGTCCCCTGTTGTCGTGATAATGTACGTGCTCTGTGTCTATACTGTTCAGCCGTGTCCCCTGTTGTCGTGAGAATGTACGTGCTGTATGTCTACACTGTTCAGTGTCCCCTGTTGTCGTGAGAATGTACGTGCTGTATGTCTCCACTGTTCAGTGTCCCCTGTTGTCGTGATAATGTACGTGCTGTATGTCTACACTGTTCAGTGTCCCCTGTTGTCGTGAGAATGTATGTCTACACTGTTCAGTGTCCCCTGTTGTCGTGAGAATGTACGTGCTGTATGTCTACACTGTTCAGTGTCCTCTGTTGTCGTGAGAATGTACGTGCTGTATGTCTACACTGTTCAGTGTCCCCTGTTGTCGTGAGAATGTACGTGATGTATGTCTACACTGTTCAGTGTCCCCTGTTGTCGTGAGAATGTACGTGATGTATGTCTACACTGTTCAGTGTCCTCTGTTGTCGTGAGAATGTACGTGCTGTATGTCTACACTGTTCAGTGTCCCCTGTTGTCGTGAGAATGTACGTGCTGTATGTCTACACTGTTCAGTGTCCCCTGTTGTCGTGAGAATGTACGTGCTGTATGTCTACACTGTTCAGTGTCCTCTGTTGTCGTGAGAATGTACGTGCTGTATGTCTACACTGTTCAGTGTCCCCTGTTGTCGTGAGAATGTACGTGCTGTATGTCTACACTGTTCAGTGTCCTCTGTTGTCGTGAGAATGTACGTGCTGTATGTCTACACTGTTCAGTGTCCCCTGTTGTCGTGAGAATGTACGTGATGTATGTCTACACTGTTCAGTGTCCCCTGTTGTCGTGAGAATGTACGTGATGTATGTCTACACTGTTCAGTGTCCCCTGTTGTCGTGAGAATGTACGTGATGTATGTCTACACTGTTCAGTGTCCTCTGTTGTCGTGAGAATGTACGTGCTGTATGTCTACACTGTTCAGTCCGGTCTATGTAAACTACAACACATACGTCCAAACTGCATTGCATTCAGTATCATTTGCATTTTTGTGTTGATCCTCGGGGAGCATAGTTATCGCATTTTGTTGCATTATTATCAACCGCGGCCTATCAGTTTTATCAACCACGCCCTTCGGCAGTAGGCAATAAAGATGAAACAAAAGACAGTATGGTCCCCTCGGACCAACACAAACGCTAGTCTGCCAACAAGCCACCAAACATCTTATAATGGACAACACAATGCTATTAACAATACAATGCTATGGGCAACAAAATGTTATGGACAATACAATACAATAGACTGCACAATATTATGGACAATACAATGATAGGTATGCATGGACAATACAATGTTTTGGACAATACAATGATAGGTATGCATGGACAATACAATGTTTTGGACAATACAATGATAGGTATGCATGGACAATACAATGATAGGTATGCATGGACAATACAATGTTCTGGACAATACAATGATAGGTATGCATGGACAACACAATGCAATGGACAATAACAAAAATAAATATCTAATCTGGACAGTACAATACGGCCAGTACAATATAATTTGGACAGTACAATATAATTTGGATGATAAAATATCATTTGGACAGTACAATATAATGTGGAAAATATAATATAATTTGGACAGTATAATATAATGTGGACAATACAATACAATTGATCGACAAAACAAAACAATGCTAAACACTATGGACAATACAACACGGTGACAGCGGCCAACCTGGCGTGGTGTCTTCGGAATGGCCCCGCTACCTGACTGCTGGCTCGCCATTGTTCTCGTCTTGCCTCACCTAAAACATCAACACCACGTTACAAAATTAATCTGACAAAAACGAAGGATATCAATTAAAACAAATTGACGAAAATTCAGACAGAAAAAGTTTGAATGAAATGACGGGAAGGAATTGTTCAGTTGGAGAATAAAACGTCTCGCAATGCTTTGTTGTTGTTGTTTTTGTTATTGTTGTTGTTGTTGTTGTTGTTGTTGTTGCTGCTGCTGTTGTTGTTGTTGCTGTTGTTGTTGTTGTTGTTGTTGCTGTTGTTGCTGTATACTTCGTACATTAGAGCTTTTCAGTCGCAAAAATAGTACCGACACAGAACAGCTTCTCAACCCATTGCGCTATCGAGGATTCAAGCTGTTGCTGGCTCGTTATTTGTTTGGTTGCTGGGTGTTTATCGAAGAATAACTAGCTCTGCAAGTTTACAGAGGTAAAGGAGCAGAGGGGGGAATAATGCACAATAACACACAACATTAACACACAACAATAACACACAACATTAACAGATGTGTTAATTGACAGGACGTGCTGAATATCACCTGAGTTACCAACACGGAAGGAATGTGGTGACAGTCAATGTGAAAGTGTACATACAACTGCTGGTGACAGCCTCGCGCTTTATTTGATCGTACACTCGGTCCGTATTATGTTATACACTGCACTCTGAGCTGTAACGATCCCGAGAGAAGAGCTATGAACACTTTACACACAGCCTGTAACAAGTCTCTACTGTAGTCATGACGACATGTTCAGTTCGTACAGACACACACCGGCTGAGCTCTGAGCTGTAACGATCCCAAGAGAAGAGCTATGAACACTTTACACACAGCCTGTAACAAGTCTCTACTGTGGTCGTGACGACATGTTCGTACAGAAACACACTGAGCTCTGAGCTGTAACGATCCCCAGAGAAGAGCTATAAGAACACTTTACACACAGCCTGTAACACGTCTCTACTGTGGTCATGACATGTTCGTACAGACACACACTGAGCTCTGAGCTGTAACGATCCCAAGAGAAGAGCTATGAACACTTTACACACAGCCTGTAACACGTCTCTACTGTGGTCATGACATGTTCGTACAGACACACACTGAGCTCTGAGCTGTAACGATCCCAAGAGAAGAGCTATGAACACTTTACACACAGCCTGTAACAAGTCTCTACTGTGGTCATGACAACAGGCATGTACAGACACACACTGAGCTCTGACAGCAATGGCCGCACAAAGAGACAGACAGTTAAAGGGATAAAACCTCAGAAGAAAAAAAGACCCTCAGATCGCTCCCAACAGGTTCCGCGTTACAAACAATGTACGGGGCGGGAGGACAGCACTCCCTTCGGAAAATCAAGATGTCTGATACACTGTCGTAAAATAGGCACACACTGAGTTTTCTTTGTGGGCTACCTTCCACGGAGTGACGTCCCCTGTTTGTCTTTGTGGGCTACCTTCCACGGAGTGACTTCCCCTGTTTGTGTTTGTGGGCTACCTTCCACGGAGTGACTTCCCCTGTTTGTCTTTGTGGGCTACCTTTCACGGAGTAACTTCCCCTGTTTGTCTTTGTGGGCTACCTTCCACAGAGTGACTTCCCCTGTTTGTCTTTGTGGGCTACCTTCCACAGAGTGACTTCCCCTGTTTGTCTTTGTGGGCTACCTTCCACGGAGTGACTTCCCCTGTTTGTCTTTGTGGGCTACCTTCCACAGAGTGACTTCCCCTGTTTGTGTTTGTGGGCTACCTTCCACGGAGTGACGTCCCCTGTTTGTGTTTGTGGGCTACCTTCGACGGAGTGACGTCCCCTGTTTGTCTTTGTGGGCTACCTTCCACGGAGTGACTTCCCCTGTTTGTGTTTGTGGGCTACCTTCCACGGAGTGACGTCCCCTGTTTGTCTTTGTGGGCTACCTTCCACGGAGTGACTTCCCCTGGTTGTGTTTGTGGGCTACCTTCCACGGAGTGACTTCCCCTGTTTGTGTTTGTGGGCTACCTTCCACGGAGTGACTTTCCCTGGTTGTGTTTGTGGGCTACCTTCCACGGAGTGACTTTCCCTGTTTGTGTTTGTGGGCTACCTTCCACGGAGTGACTTCCCCTGGTTGTGTTTGTGGGCTACCTTCCACGGAGTGACTTCCCCTGGTTGTGTTTGTGGGCTACCTTCCACGGAGTGACTTCCCCTGGTTGTGTTTGTGGGCTACCTTCCACGGAGTGACTTCCCCTGGTTGTGTTTGTGGGCTACCTTCCACGGAGTGACTTTCCCTGGTTGTGTTTGTGGGCTACCTTCCACGGAGTGACTTTCCCTGGTTGTGTTTGTGACTTGGCCATCTTGACGCCAGGCGGCGTTTTGGACACAATTAATGTGTGTTTCCAACTCCAAAGAAAAGTAGCGGTCTGAAGCACATTCACTCACTTTAATTTAAGCACATACGTGTGGTGCGTTTTCGAGCCGTGTGCGTCTAGATTCTTCAGATTCGTCAACTTTGCCTGCAATTCCTCCAACAAGTCAGATCAATCCTACCCCTTTAAGCGAGGGTACATGATACGTGCACTCCAGTCCTCGTGACGTCTCGCACCAACACACGTCGGGTCGCGATTTCGCATTAAGTGTTTATCTGGTTATGGTGCTGCTGTAAATGAGGGGTTGGTGGTTGGGGGGGGGGGGGAGTGTTCTGAGGAAG
>NC_090260.1:51189492-51214492 GCF_037325665.1 Littorina saxatilis
TAGGGGCTGGGGGGGGGCTAGGGCTGGGGGCTGGGTGGGCTAGGGGCTGGGTGGGCTAGGGGCTGGGGGCTGGGTGGGCTAGGGGCTGGGGGGGCAAGGGGCTGGGGGCTGGGTGGGCTTGGGGCTGGGGTGGGCTAGGGGCTGGGGGCTGGGTGGGCTAGGGGCTAGGGGCTGGGTGGGCTAGGGGCTAGGGGCGGGGGCTGGGTGGGCTAGGGGCTGGAGGCTGGGTGGGCTAGGGGCTGGGTGGGCTAGGGGCTGGGGGCTGGGTGGGCACATTCAACGTTTCACACCTACGCCAGATTGAAGTGATAAACAAGAGTCCGGAGTGTGAATCACTGAGAAGAATGACGACATGGAAGGAAGGAATACAAGTACCGGTTGAGACACAACACTGCTGAAGACAGTCTCACAAAGAATAGCACAGTTAAAACACAAAACGCAGCCTAGAACCGCAGCTTGACTTAAAACACTACAATCAACCTTTCACAGCTCTCTACAAGTCTTCACTGTCAGTTGGACGACAGCTTGACTTAAAACACTACAATCAACCTTTCACAGCTCTCTACAAGTCTTCACTGTCAGTTGGACGACAGCTTCACTTAAAACACTACAATCAACCTTTCACAGCTCTCTACACAAGTCTCCACTGTGAGTTGGACGGCAGCTTGACTTAACACACTACAATCAACCTTTCACAGCTCTCTACAAGTCTCCACTGTGATTTGGACGACGGCTTCACACAAACACAGCTTATGACGGCTTACTAGTGCCAAATCCTGGGGTTACCCATTATCACGTGATAATGACTAATTAACGCTGTCAGTTACTGTTTTCACTCGTTAGTTACTCATTTTCACGGGATAATTAGTATTTTTCACGGGAACATTACTAAGTTTAGTTTTGGCACTTAGTCTAGCAATCCGTCAAGAAGTGAGCCAAAACTAAATATTAGTAATTGACAGGTGAAAGTTAGTAATTTTCCCGGGAAATTTAGTAATTAACACGTGAAAATTGTAATTATCCAGGTAAAATTACTATTTTTCCCTTGATAAAGACAATTATGAGGTTTTGGCACTAGTAAGCCGTCATAGACTGAGGACTGATAACAATGACAGGGCGACATGATACGTGCACCCATGTCGTCTCGATAACAGACATCCGCGTGCCGCGTGATGTACTCATGTTGACGTCTCAACATTGAAGTGCTTGTCGTGGTAGATAGGTCGAATGTTTTTTTTTTTTTTTTTTTTTTTTGGGGGGGGGGGGGGGCCTTACGAAAAGAAGGGCGACTTTGGAAGGTTACTCGACCCAGTCAGTGCTTGGTTTAACTTCGTTATCTATAAAAACAAGTCGCGTAAGGCGAAAATACAATATTTAGTCAAGTAGCTGTCGAACTCACAGAATGAAACGCAATGCCATTTTACTCGTAGCATCGTCAGGCCACCGCTCATGGCAAAGGCAGTGAAATTGACAAGAAGAGCGGGGTAGTAGTTGCGCTAAGAAGGATAGCACGCTTTTCTGTACCTCTCTTTGTTTTAACTTTCTGAGCGTGTTTTTAATCCAAACATATCATATCTATATGTTTTTGGAATCAGGAACCGACAAGGAATAAGATGAAAGTGTTTTTAAATTGATTTGGACAATTTAATTTTGATAATAATTTTTATATATTTAATTTTCAGAGCTTGTTTTTAATCCGAATATAACATATTTATATGTTTTTGGAATCAGCAAATGATGGAGAATAAGATAAATGTAAATTGGGATCGTTTTATAAAAAAATTATTTTTTTTTTACAATTTTCAGATTTTTAATGACCAAAGTCATTAATTAATTTTTAAGCCACCAAGCTGAAATGCAATACCGAACCCCGGGCTTCGTCGAAGATTACTTGACCAAAATTTCAACCAATTTGGTTGAAAAATGAGGGCGTGACAGTGCCGCCTCAACTTTCACGAAAAGCCGGATATGACGTCATCAAAGACATTTATCAAAAAAATGAAAAAAACGTATGGGGATTTCATACCCAGGAACTCTCATGTCAAATTTCATAAAGATCGGTCCAGTAGTTTAGTCTGAATCGCTCTACACACACACACACACACACACACACACACACACACAGAGACACACGCACATACACCACGACCCTCGTTTCGATTCCCCCTCGATGTTAAAATATTTAGTCAAAACTTGACTAAATATAACAAAGGGGAAGACAATGAGGGTGTCGGGGAAGAGGGGGAGGGGGGGGGGGGGGGCAGCAGGTTGTCAGACACAGTCCTGTGATTAAACATGTAGGCCCTATCCTAACAAAATACAGCGTGTTCGTTCGTTCTCCAGGCTCTCTTCCTGTCTCACTCTCAGTTGTGTGTCTCTGTCAGTGACTGTCTCTGTCTCTCTTTGTCTGTAACTATCTGCCTCTGTCTCTCTTTGTCTGTAACTATCTGCCTCTGTCTCTCTTTGTCTGTAACTATCTGCCTCTGTCTCTCTTTGTCTGTAACTATCTGCCTCTGTCTCTCTTTGTCTGTAACTATCTGCCTCTGTCTCTCTTTGTCTGTAACTATCTGCCTCTGTCTCTCTTTGTCTGTAACTATCTGCCTCTGTCTCTCTTTGTCTGTAACTATCTGCCTCTGTCTCTCTTTGTCTGTAACTATATCTGCCTCTGTCTCTCTTTGTCTGTAACTATATCTGCCTCTGTCTCTCTTTGTAACTGTCTGCCTCTGTCTCTCTTTGTCTGTAACTATCTGCCTCTGTCTCTCTTTGTCTGTAACTATATCTGCCTCTGTCTCTCTTTGTCTGTAACTATATCTGCCTCTGTCTCTCTTTGTCTGTAACTATATTTGCCTCTGTCTCTCTTTGTAACTATATCTGCCTCTGTCTCTCTTTGTCTGTAACTATCTGCCTCTGTCTCTCTTTGTCTGTGACTATATCTGCCTCTGTCTCTCTTTGTCTGTAACTATCTGCCTCTGTCTCTCTTTGTAACTATATCTGCTTCTGTCTCTTTGTCTGTAACTATCTGCCTCTGTCTCTCTTTGTAACTATATCTGCCTCTGTCTCTCTTTGTAACTATATCTGCCTCTGTCTCTCTTTGTCTGTAACTATATCTGCTTCTGTCTCTTTTTGTCTGTAACTATCTGCCTCTGTCTCTCTTTGTAACTATCTGCCTCTGTCTCTCTTTGTCTGTAACTATATCTGCCTCTGTCTCTCTTTGTAACTATATCTGCCTCTGTCTCTCTTTGTAACTATATCTGCCTCTGTCTCTCTTTGTAACTATATCTGCTTCTGTCTCTTTGTCTGTAACTATCTGCCTCTGTCTCTCTTTGTCTGTAACTATCTGCCTATGTCTCTCTTTGTAACTATATCTGCCTCTGTCTCTCTTTGTCTGTAACTATATCTGCCTCTGTCTCTCTTTGTCTGTAACTGTCTGCCTCTGTCTCTCTTTGTAACTATCTGCCTCTGTCTCTCTTTGTCTGTAACTATCTGCCTCTGTCTCTCTTTGTAACTATATCTGCTTCTGTCTCTTTGTCTGTAACTATCTGCCTCTGTCTCTCTTTGTCTGTAACTATCTGCCTCTGTCTCTCTTTGTCTGTAACTATATCTGCCTCTGTCTCTCTTTGTCTGTAACTATCTGCCTCTGTCTCTCTTTGTCTGTAACTATATCTGCCTCTGTCTCTCTTTGTCTGTAACTATATCTGCCTCTGTCTCTCTTTGTAACTGTCTGCCTCTGTCTCTCTTTGTCTGTAACTGTCTGCCTCTGTCTCTCTTTGTCTGTAACTATATCTGCCTCTGTCTCTCTTTGTCTGTAACTATATCTGCCTCTGTCTCTCTTTGTAACTATATCTGCCTCTGTCTCTCTTTGTAACTATATCTGCCTCTGTCTCTCTTTGTCTGTAACTATCTGCCTCTGTCTCTCTTTGTCTGTAACTATCTGCCTCTGTCTCTCTTTGTTCTTAGCTATCTGCCTCTGTCTCTCTTTGTAACTATATCTGCCTCTGTCTCTCTTTGTCTGTAACTATATCTGCCTCTGTCTCTCTTTGTAACTATATCTGCCTCTGTCTCTCTTTGTAACTATATCTGCCTCTGTCTCTCTTTGTCTGTAACTATATCTGCTTCTGTCTCTTTTTGTCTGTAACTATCTGCCTCTGTCTCTCTTTGTAACTATCTGCCTCTGTCTCTCTTTGTCTGTAACTATATCTGCCTCTGTCTCTCTTTGTAACTATATCTGCCTCTGTCTCTCTTTGTAACTATATCTGCCTCTGTCTCTCTTTGTCTGTAACTATATCTGCCTCTGTCTCTCTTTGTCTGTAACTGTCTGCCTCTGTCTCTCTTTGTCTGTAACTATATCTGCCTCTGTCTCTCTTTGTAACTATATCTGCCTCTGTCTCTCTTTGTCTGTAACTATATCTGCCTCTGTCTCTCTTTGTCTGTAACTATCTGCCTCTGTCTCTCTTTGTCTGTAACTATCTGCCTCTGTCTCTCTTTGTCTGTAACTATATCTGCCTCTGTCTCTCTTTGTAACTATATCTGCCTCTGTCTCTCTTTGTCTGTAACTATCTGCCTCTGTCTCTCTTTGTTCTTAGCTATCTGCCTCTGTCTCTCTTTGTCTGTAACTATCTGCCTCTGTCTCTCTTTGTAACTATCTGCCTCTGTCTCTCTTTGTAACTATCTGCCTCTGTCTCTCTTTGTCTGTAACTATATCTGCCTCTGTCTCTCTTTGTAACTATATCTGCCTCTGTCTCTCTTTGTCTGTAACTATATCTGCCTCTGTCTCTCTTTGTCTGTAACTATATCTGCCTCTGTCTCTCTTTGTAACTATATCTGCCTCTGTCTCTCTTTGTCTGTAACTATATCTGCCTCTGTCTCTCTTTGTCTGTAACTATATCTGCCTCTGTCTCTCTTTGTCTGTAACTATATCTGCCTCTGTCTCTCTTTGTCTGTAACTATATCTGCCTCTGTCTCTCTTTGTCTGTAACTATATCTGCCTCTGTCTCTCTTTGTCTGTAACTATATCTGCCTCTGTCTCTCTTTGTAACTATATCTGCCTCTGTCTCTCTTTGTCTGTAACTATCTGCCTCTGTCTCTCTTTGTCTGTAACTATCTGCCTCTGTCTCTCTTTGTCTGTAACTATATCTGCCTCTGTCTCTCTTTGTAACTATATCTGCCTCTGTCTCTCTTTGTAACTATCTGCCTCTGTCTCTCTTTGTCTGTAACTATATCTGCCTCTGTCTCTCTTTGTCTGTAACTATATCTGCCTCTGTCTCTCTTTGTAACTATATCTGCCTCTGTCTCTCTTTGTAACTATATCTGCCTCTGTCTCTCTTTGTCTATAACTATATCTGCCTCTGTCTCTCTTTGTAACTATCTGCCTCTGTCTCTCTTTGTCTATATCTGCTTCTGTCTCTCTTTGTAACTATCTGCCTCTGTCTCTCTTTGTCTGTAACTATATCTGCCTCTGTCTCTCTTTGTCTGTAACTATATCTGCCTCTGTCTCTCTTTGTAACTATATCTGCCTCTGTCTCTCTTTGTAACTATATCTGCCTCTGTCTCTCTTTGTAACTGTCTGCCTCTGTCTCTCTTTGTCTATAACTATCTGCCTCTGTCTCTCTTTGTCTATAACTATATCTGCCTCTGTCCTTCTCTGTATCTTTGTCTCTGTGTATGTATGTGTGGTGTGTGTGTGTGTGTGTGTGTGTGTGTGTGTGTGTGTGTTGTGTGTGTGTGTGTGTGTGTGTTGTGTGTGTGTGTGCGTGCGTGTTGCGGGAGGTGGTCGAGTGGGGGTGGGGGTTGGTGTGTCTGTGGATCTGTGTGTGTGTTAAAGTGTATGCGTGCGTGCGTGTGTTTGTGGGGGGGTGGGGGGAGAGGGTGACCGGAGGTTGGGGGGGGGGGGGATTTGGTGCGTCTGCGTATGTGTGTGTGTGTGTGTGTGTGTGTGTGTGTGAGGGGGAGGGGGCATGGGAGTGTTAGGGTGTTTGTGGATCTGTGTGTGTGTGTGTATGTGTATGTATGTGTGTGTGTGTGTTTGTGTGTGTGTGAGTGTGTTTGTGTGTGTGTGTGCGTGTGTGTGTGTGTGTGTGTGTGTGCACGTGTGTGTGTGTGTGTGTGTGTGTGTGTGTGTGTGAGGGGGAGGGGGTATGGGAGTGCTAGGGTGTTTGTGGATCTGTGTGTGTGTGTGTGTGTGTATGTGTGTGTGTATGTATATGTCACGAAGTGGTTTGCATGTGAAATACATGTACGTGTTCTGCCCTGTTGCACTGTCTCTACCCTTTTCACACCAAACACTTCAAAAACAGAATTTGGGAGGATGCAGGCTTATTATTTCCTCAACCAAAAAAATAATATACTTCTTCACTTCAAACACATCAATACAAATCAACTTTTCGACACACAGTTCACACAACCTCTTAGCTTTCACTCAATGCATGTAAATACATATTATAAGGTTACTTTCTCAAATATAGATTAACGCACAAAAGAAGGCACCGACAGACACTCACGAGTTCGAATCACGGCTCACTGCATGTCGCCAGTTCACTTCCTTGTATTGCTGAATCCTCGCAGAATAATGAATTCCCAAAACTCCCATTGTAGGTGCCAACACACACCTTCCACCGTAGATGCCAACACACACCTTTCACCGTAGGTGCCAACACACCCCTTTCACTTTTCTTCCCGAGAAACCCTTCCGCCAGTAGCGTAAGCAACCGTCGTCAGCCACGACCGGTAACGATGAAGACTCCCCTCGTCTAGTCATCTGCGCCGATGTAGTCCCTTGCTCGCCACCATCGTCTCGCGCTTCTCCCGTGTAAGGACCCTCCCTTACACGCCATGGAAATCCCTCATGGAAACTCCTAAAGAATTGAACCAAGTCTTAATACAACATTCTCTAAAACTATCTCTTCTTCCAAACGTTCATGTGCCACTCATACATTCTCGTTCATTCCACGTTCACATTCCGTACAGATTCAATATCCAAACTAATACTTAATCTATGTGTAACCAAGTGCGAGGGATTTGCGGTGTAGGGGAAACAACTACGTTAGTCAAAAAAGGGATTGGTTTCCCTTTGCGTTGCTGAGGTTAAAATGTAGATTTGCTGCAAATTATGTTTTGACAACAACATACGTTTTTGTGTTACTAAGATTGTATTTTGATCGACAGGGTATGAGTTCACAAAGGATTTGTGAGTTGGAAAGTGGTTTGAATCACGAGTACTGAAGGATTTAGGTTTTTGGCAGGAGAGTATTTTTGGGTCATGTGATTGGAGACGCGCGCGAAGATGTTCCTTTTCCGCCTGACTGTGAAGTCGAGAAGACATGCTGGCGTAGTATTGAGAAAAGAATCGGGAAAGAAATAGAGATTCTTGGCAGCATCCGATGATCTAATGTGGTAGATTGTGATGCCAGACGTGGAGGTAATTTTGATTTTATATTTGTATGATCGATGGTGAGATTAAGGATGAAAATTTGTTGGATTTGAAGTGGTGCTTGTTGTGCGAAAAGCCTGTTTGTGGATGGCGCCGGTGCAAATTATATTTTTGATGAAAATTGATGATTAATCACAGGTATATTGGTAAAATAGGATGATATTTTGGGGGAATATTATGTTGGTAGTTATAAGGAATGGGTTTGAAAACGATTGATCAGAAAATTGAACTTTTAGTTGAGTTGTGAAAGACAGTCTATTTTTGACGTTGTGGGATCAAAAAGGGAAAGATTAAGAGTTGAAGTGGAAGCGTGATGTGACAGCCGAGACTATGTTGTGGAACCGTGTTGTACACAGTATTAGAAGAAAGTGTACTATGATAAAACATAAATTGTGGTAGATTTCCGGGAAAAGTATTAATTTCATAGTGAAGTCAGTCAGTAATCTGAGATGACAACATCTTGGATACGACAGGAAATCAAAATTGTTAATTTAGTCGCTATTGATAGTTCCGTAATAATTGCAGATGGAGGAGGATGCCGCGGTTTGCATGTTTTGGTCAGAGGTAGCGTGACCGAGAGAAGAGACATGAGAAGAGGTTCGTACATCCTTTCCTTTGCTTATAGTTGAATTCAGTGAAGAACAAGATGGCATTAATGTGTTATTAATGTAGTGTTAGCTTTGTTAATGAGTTGCATTGAAAGAATTACGACAGACATTGTGAAGAAAATTATGTTCCAACACAGAGAAAGCAGGTAAGAGGTTGTAATACCTTGATGTACATACCCACTGTGAAACAGGCAGTAATGTACCCTGGGTGTGTGTGCTTTTGTGTTTACAGGGAGCAGACGTCGTTTGTAGACTACTCTTTCCTAAGGGGTTTTTTCAGCTTTTAGATTCAGTTTTAGATTCAGTTCAGGTTCAGTTTTATATTTTATTTTTATTTTTATTTTTTTATTTTAGATCTAGTTTTATTGTTTTACGGGGTTCTCTCGGTAATCATTATTTTGTGACTGTTGTGAACGTCAAGTGTGCTCTACCCGTATAGTGTAATCCAAACTTTAACCGGAAGTTGTGATGACATTGTCCATGGTAGGGATGTTTGTAATAGTTGGCATTGTGAAGAGGACAGTGTATTGAATTTTTTGATAAAAGGATGGTTGTGTGATCTGCTAGTATTGGGGTCAGTGAGTGCCCTGTGGATGTATGAGAATGATCTAGCATGGGATTAACCCTTTTGTCGCCTGACAGAGATATTGTACGCTCAGGCTGAAGCCCACCAATCCTCTGAGAACTCGTCTTGTCTGTACGTATGTGTATTAGCTGCCATTATATTAAGCAATAAAGTACAAAGTGACAACATTTATTGTGTGTCGTGGCGGTGAAAGCAGACGCGAGTTTGTGTTGTAACTGTTTCCTACGTTTGTTCTGTTTTGTGAAATTATTTTATATTATTAATTAGTTCCAATTGGCCAAGTCTTTCCTGGTTCTTGTCTTATCCTTCAACGGGGTCTCGAGACACGAGCCCACGGCAGGCCTTGGGTTAGAGCTCCCCCCAAGTAAATATTGGGAGTTCAAAACTAGTTCCAACCACTCTTCTTGTATTTTTATCACATATTTGAGTGAGAGAGTGGAAGTTGATAAGTTCGATCCGTGCAAGTCTCGCAAGAGGACGTAGGAAATCCTCTCCCGGGCATAGTTCGTACGGAGAGAACGGGGCTAACTCAATAATGTGATTGGCACCTCCTTGTTTATCTTAGATTTTTACTTCGGTGTTATTTGACCGTAGTAGGGTCTTATATGAATAACACTCCCCATACAAAGCATGATCGTCTTAAACATAACATAAATGCGTAGCAATTATGTTCAAGAAATTCCCCATGAAAAACCGTGATACAATTACATCAAGAATTCTCTCAACGCTTCACACTGAGATTTAATGCACTTTGTATACACTAACCTTTACACTCCAGCTATGTATTCCAACGTCAATAATATACAACATAGTAAATCATTTACTTTAAGAGACCCGTCTCTTGAAAGAGTACTTGTTCCCAGAACAAGTCTGACACGCGCCGACAACCTTCCCGGTTGAAAATCTCAAACGCTGTGTCGTTATTTACCCCAGACCAGCTACATGTCTCAAAACACAGCTCATCTCAAGCTAAAGCCAGTTTTGCGTGGAACACACAAAACACGTGAATAACGCCAGTCCGGTCAGCTACGCATCGCCCTTCCCTATTTAGGGAGGTTAAAAACACGACGTGGTTTCACCTCACAAATATGCTACTCACATCTTTGTGACAGTATATATGTGTGTGTGTGTGTGTGTGCATGTGTGTAGTGTGTGTGTGCGTCTGTGTGTGTATGTGTGTGTGTGTGTGTGTGTTGACTGTTTCAGCATCAGCGTACGTGAGTGCGTGCATGCGTGTGCGTTTGTGTGTGGATGGAGGGGTAGAGGGGGTTGGAGTGTTAGTGTGTCTGTGGATCTGCGTGTATGTGTGTGTGTGTGTGTGTGTGTGTGTGTGTGTGTGTGTGTGTGTGTGTGTGTGTTTGAATATGTGTGTTAGCGTGTGTGTGTCTGCGTGTTTGTGTCTGTGTGTATGTGTCTGTGTGTATTGTGTGTTGATTGTTTTAGTGTAAGCGTACTTGCGTGCGTGCATGCGTGTGTTTGTGTGTGTGTGTTTGTGTGTGTGTGTGTGTGTGTGTGTGTGTGTGTGTGTATGTGTGTGTGTGTGTGTGTGTGTATGTGTGTGTGTTTGAATATGTGTGTGTGTGTGTGTGTGTGTGTGTGTGTGTGTGTGTGTGTGTTTTTGAATATGTGTGTTTGTGTGTGTGTGTTTGTGTTTGTGTGTATGTGTGTGTTTGTGTGCATGTGTGTATGTGTGTGTTTGTGTGCATGTGTGTGTGTTTGTGTGTATGTGTGTGTGTGTGTGTTTGTGTGTGTGTGTGTGTGTGTGTGTGTGGGGATACAGTTATAACTGTCGGGGAAGGGCTATGGATTTGGAGCACTTTGTTTTCTTACTGATACCCACTTTAATTTCACGCCAAGAAGTTGTGTACGTGTTGTTTGTTTCCTGTCCGGGGAGCGTAATAGCGCCAAGGCACACACACACACACACACACTCAGCACTATAGTTGGTGGTACTGCTTACAATATCATGGACAAACCATCGTAAAACCATAATATTGCACTATTAATGGTTCTGAAGAGTGCAGTGGACAAGCAGAAAGGCATTATGTATGTGACCACGTTTAGTACATTTGAGGAAATAGTGGAGTTTTCTTCTGCTTTGACCTTTTAATTTTAAGTTGAGATTTGTATCTTGCATACTGCCACACTTGCTTCAAATACTCAATCCATTGGCAACCGACCTAGGTTCCTAGTTTTGTCAGGGCGCAACGCTAAGTACAGTCACCCGTGGTCATTTTGTGTCGACAATCTGGGTCACATCCCTCTTGTTTGTATCATGCGCGCGTGTTTTCACAACATTGGCTCAAAACGTAGGCTGCTCTAAAGAGAAGGATGTCTCAGGCTGTATGAAAGTGTCAAAAAACACAAGTTTGTTTAAAGAAACACTTTTTTTCCAAAAAAGGGCAATAACTGTTGTCTGGTACGACCAAAGGAAGATAATTCACAAATCTAACATATTTTCATATAGAGCAATCAATAAGCTTTACATTGATATATACTATGCCGTGACTTGTGTATGTCATGAACATGTACCACTTGTTTGAAATCAAAGGCAGATTTCTCAATCATTATTACACGAACTGGGAGGGGGGGGGAGGGGGTCCTAGTTGTGATAGTTGTGGTAGGGGTACATTAGTTGAGGGTTGAGGGTGCGAGGGAGCATCCCCCCCCCTACTCCTGAAACATCCCTCCCCCACTCCTGAAAACATTAGATTAAAATATGTGAAATCTGGCGCATTCTGGGAGCATTTGTCATGAGTTTATTTGTTTAACCCTTGGAGGAGGTACTTGGTCAACAGGAACTCCCCCCCTTCCCCCCTCCCCCCTTGGATCCGGCCCGGCACACATTAGACGCGTTCCACACCTATATACTGTTAAATGTTCCCAATATACTTTGTTCCCGCGTTAAACACAGGATCAACAATATATATAATGAATACAGTTTAAGCTGTTTGATATAGCAATTTCTTTGTTTCGAATTTTTGTTTCTTCCCAAAATTAATCGACTTTAAGCGTCACATTAAGAGTTTACCACCACCCTGCGCCCCACCCCCTTCTTACCAATGTGTAACAAAGGTGTAACAGACTAACGGTGTTATGTGCATCATAACGGCTGTTCGGACAGACGCACATTTTTTGGAGAGGATATAACTGTAGCGAATGCAAATGTTTATGAGCGCTCATCTTATTTTTTTCAGAGCTGAGGTGGTCCAAATAAGGAACAATCCATATAACCAGTCTTTCCCTCTAGAGAGAGAGAGAGAGAGAGAGAGAGAGAGAGAGAGAGAGAGAGAGAGAGAGAGAGAGAGAGAGAGAGAGAGAGAGAGAGAGAGAGAGAGAGAGAGAGAGAGAGAGAGAGAGAGAGAGAGAGAGAGAGAGAGAGGGATGGAGCGAAATGAAGGCAAAGAAAAGAAGAGCAAAACAATTCTCTTTTTTTAACGAGAGATGCGTACAACACACACACACACACACACACACACACACACACACACACACACACACACACACACACACACACACACACAAACACATCAAAGCACCCACACATGCTCGCGCAGATGAACTGTCGAAAATGAAGAAAACAAGATTTCAAATTCATCATACGTAGAATGTATTAATCATTTAAAGGACTGAAAATGCAATTCACAGAATGGTACACAGCTATTTCATACACAAACAAAACTGCACTATATTTTATGTGTTGCTATGCAACCGGAAGAGTTTTGACACTGGATTGATATCACAGTATTTGTTGATTTTCAGATAAATATCCAAAAACAATATCCAAGTTCTCTGCGGTAGACGTATGGTATCAAAATGATATTTCCTCCCCCCCACACCTTTCGCTTTCTGTGTGTCCACCTCTCTGTCCATCTCTCTGTCCGTTTCTCTCTGTGTCCATCTCTGTCTCTGTATGTGTTCCTTCTCTCTCTCTCTCTCTCTCTCTCTCTCTCTCTCTCTCTCTCTCTCTCTCTCTCTCTCTCTCTCTCTCTCTCTCTCTCTCTCTCTCTCTCTCTCTCTCTCTCTCTCTCTCTCTCTCTCTCTCTCTCTCTCTCTCTCTCTCTCTCTCTCTCTCTCTTTTTAGTATGTTCATTCCACTGTCCCTAGAAAATGGACTGTCTGTCCGTGACGTCATTTCTTGATGACGCTATTTATAAATGAAATTATGCGCTTGTCAGTGAAGAACAAGCGATGTGTTGAGTGAATTTATTCTCCGTGTTTTAAAACGATAAAAATGTCACTCGGGTTGTTGTTGTCGGTGGTGATGGTGGCGGATGATGGTGGATGTCGTGGTAGAGGATGATGTTGTCGTCGTAGTTGTCAGAGAGCGGCAGGTTGTAAGGACAGGTATTGCTGAGTTTCAGTAAATTGATTTAATAAAATGTTGAATTTCAGTTCAACGGTTATTGTTGTTGTTGTTGTTGTTGTTGTTGTTGTTGTTGTTGTTGTTGTTAGACATCGCTGGACGTTGCGGGATGTATAGTCGAGACAGGTGGTGGTGGCGGTGACGAGATGTGGGTGTCACTCAGTGTCGCTGTCTATGTCCTAACCTTCTTCACCCAGATCACCTGGGCCGTGGACCGCGACATGGATCTCAGGCGGCCGCTAGTGTCAGCATAACCACCACCATGGTCCAGGTAGACGACGACGTGTCTCTCCAAGCCCCATACTGTGTCCTGATTGGCCACCGTCACCGCCTCGTCTCGACCCCTACCTGCCGCTCTCTGTGTGGGACCTGACGTCATTTCAGCCAGTTGTCTAACGGCCTCTGTGTCGTTATGAGCCACCTTACGGGTGGGGACGCCGCGTGACTCGAGGCCCCGGATGAAGGGTGCTGGTGACAAGAGGTCATCATCCGGTCTGTCTGTGTCACACTTCATGTCACCCAGCACAAAGACGTCGCTGAAGGTGAGGCCGCCCTGCCCGTGGGGAGCGTTGTCTTGGCAACCTGAAACATCACACACACCGTCAACATTACATCGTCGTTGTGTAAGACACATCCACACCGATTGCAACAACAACAACAACAACACCACCAACAACAACATCAACAGCAACGACGACGACACCATCACCAGCAACGACAACCACGACACAAACAACAACGATGACCTATGTCTAACTTCCGCACCAACACCGGCTACAGCCACACGTGAACAGAGACTACAACTACATCAGCAGCACCACAACCACCTGGAAATAGGAAAAACAATTTTATATTATTTAGTGTTCCACACCTCACCTTGGCAGACTTGTGACGATATTATGTAACGACGTCACAGTAAATGACGTAAATACCAACATTCCTTGTAAGTTTAATGACGTCATTGAAATGTTGTACACCAACCTGACTGACACTTACTGCATTGCGAGAGAGAGAGAGAGAGAGAGAGAGAGAGAGAGAGAGAGAGAGAGAGAGAGAGAGAGAGAGAGAGAGAGAGAGAGAGAGAGAGAGAGAGAGAGAGAGAGAGAGAGAGAGAGAGAGAGAGAGAGAGAGAGAGAGAGAGAGAGAGAGATGTACAGACAGACAAACAGAGTGACAGATACAGACAGACACAGACAGGCGGACGGACCGGCAGACAGACAGACAGACAGACAGACAGACAGACAGACAGACAGACAGACAGACAGGCGGACAGACAGACAGACAGGCGGACCGGCAGACAGACGGACAGACAGACAGACAGACAGACAGACAGACAGACAGGCAGACAGACAGACAGACAGACAGACAGAGGTGTACTGACCGACACGAAGATCTCGCAGCATGTCTGCCACCAGCTCCCCGCACCGTGCACACTGCCATGGCCAGCCACCCTTATGTCCCTGTCTGTTACCGGGGTAGTGATCAACCGTCAGGACAGGTGGGCCGTCGCACGGTGCGGACACTGGCGGCCTGGTGTAGGCCGGGACCGTTCCTCTCTTCATATCGTCAGCCTGCTCCACCTCTCTCACCACAGCAGGTGGACTTCTCAGGGGCTGCGTCAGGTAGCGGACGTGACGCTTCATGTCGGCAGGTACATCTAGCTTAACGCCTGCTGCCCACAGGGTGAACCTGACGTGTCGTTGTTTTAACGCCCGGTAGATCTCTGCGATGACGTCACTGTAACAGAACAGACAGGTGTGTCAGTGTTTATAAACAGAACAGACAGGTGTGTTATAGTTATCACACACACCTATTGTTTTAACGCAGTGTAGATCTTCGTAATGACGTCACAGCAACAGAACAGACAGGTGTGTCAGTGCGAGATAAGAATGGTTTGACACATGAAATGTTTAAGTATCTTACCCATTTAATCTTGATTGGAAAAATGTGTATAAGTAAATTTAGATATGGGACACCCCTTGAAATATTATTTATTTTTCAAAGGGACTTAACCCTCAGGGGCCTGGTATAAGTTGAGTGTTAAAAAAGATTTGGTGTACTGGAAACTGAGCTGAACATTAGGAATAAATTTATGTTATGATTATTTTTATTTATTTATTTATTTGAACATATTAGTTTACTGATAAGGTTTATTGATTTAAAAATTGTACACATTTGAAAAGAAAAGACCTATGAAGAAGGTTTGCTCCAAGCCACACAAAAAACAAAACAAAAAAACCCAAAATATAATAAAAAGGCAAAAAATAATTGTAGTAGCAAACCTGCATGCAACTGAGGTTAAAAAAAAAAAAGAGAAAAAAAAAAAAAAAAAAAAAAAAAAAGGTGTGTCAGTGCATGATTACACCTGAAATTACGAAACTGATTAAAACAAAACAAAAACGCCTGGCAAAAAGGAAGTCACAAAGATTGCTGTTCAGGATAAGAATCATAGTGAATGTCGCGCCACGGAATAACTAGCTAATCAAATGCCCGTAAATTGCAAACCCAACCATCAAATACGAAGGGAGCGAGAGCGAAAAGATTGGTGTAGAGGAGATAGTGTCGCCAAACGGAGCGTCGTAGATCGGGGTGGAAACATTTCTGCACTTTTTCCCTCCCGTTTGAGAACTGTTCGTTGAAATCGTGGGTCAGGTGAGCGAGACAAGTCATTCCTATTCCAGTTGGTAAGGCGGAAAGATGTCGGCAGCTTAGCACCAGCGACACGCGACAACTCTGCAATGTACTGCAGGTGAGGTTAAATTAGTGAGTTTAGTTTATCCCTACCCTCGTCAACCAATGATATTATAAAATGTTTTACTGGGAACAGGAGAAGAACAACATGATTATTGAACGCTTTCCGTAAGTTTTTCAAGGTAAAATCGTGTATCATTGAGGCCGGTAAATTTAACACTGTATGTCCCTCGGAACTGCAAAGTAAGTTGTACATTTTCTTTTCCTCTTAAATATGCTGCATGGAATGGGTGGAAAATGGCAGGCGGGTATTTGTTTGCTGTCGTATGCATGGACGTCTTTTGTGTGTGTGAATGAACAAAAGAAAGAGTGGCTATCTAGTGAGTTCAGTGATCCGAAAGATTGCTGGTTCAACATATTCCGTGCTTCTGCACTGAGTTAATATTGCTGACAGCACGCGTTCGTAGCTGGGTATCATTGTTATGAAAGACCTTGCACTGCGGGTGTAGAATTCGTGCTGTGGTATTAAAGACTGTTGGTGTGACCACTGGTCAGTGAAAGAGTGCAGCCCTTAGCTGTTCTTTTGTTATTTTGTGCGGGAAGAAAAGCAAGTTTCCTACGATAGTGACATGCATTGTCCGTGGGTTGTTTAGTGCAAAAGTTCATGAACCGAGTCCTTTTATCAGAATGGATTTTAACAGTAATTGACGAGCGTTGATATGCTTAAATTGTGCAGTGGTTCAGTGGTTTGATAAGTCAGTTATATGTATTCTGATAATTAAAATAATTCTAAATAATAATATGTTTAGAAAGGTCAACTTTTATGTTGTATAATGCATAACAATTACTGTGGTGGATATATTTTTGTCGACTTGTGTGTTGGCATTTATGATAATTTTTCCACCAACTTTCGAGTTGAAGCTGTGACAATTTATTGGTAGATTGTATGGTCACTGTTGTGATGATCAGCGAGAGGAAAATTGTATTAAGTGTTTGAAACATTTAATTATTATAATATTTTTCTCTTTATATTTTATTGATAGAATTGACGCTGGAATTTATGCAATGGCATGGATAGGAATCCATAACTCAGGTTATAACTTGCCATTGTGGCGTTTGATGTTGTGATGATGTTTAGGGTTTTCATGCTGATCTACGGTTTCCCCTCTGCCCGCATGGCACTCGGGAAATCGTAGGGTCGGAAAGTCTTGACACACTTTTCCGATATAGGTAATGGTCGCACCAGTATTACGCTACTACTACTGCTGCTACTACTGCCATGGGGTCCATCACAAGAGGACAACTGTTGATCCCGACCCGTGGACATCTTAGGAGGAGTTACAGGCCGATGGATCCGGGTTTCTCCTGCCTTCGCCTTATACAACTTTCCGCAGGATCGTCAGGCGGAGACCTCCACACTGGACGTCAGTGAGCAACGTCTGTGGGGGCTGTTCTTCGTCAGCGAGGCGCTGCGTAACGTCGTCTGCTTCCATTCGTCGCAGACAATAACGGGACTTTTCTCCGTCACACAGGCTAAGTTATTACTTATATATCTTGGGTGTTGCGTGGAAGGGGGGTCGCCGTTCGGCAGTGTAATGACACACTGAAACAGTTCTATTGATGTGCGCGATTTGTTTTTTTTCCTTCATATATTAACTGGTATTTCATGTGGCCAACGTACTGTATGTTCATCGAACAATTCTGCATACTAAGTTTGTGTGGCTCTTCGTTCTTCAGAACCCACCAGGCCACTGGAGTGTGATTTGATTGATTGTTTTGTAAACTGTTTGTTGGTTACATGTTGAATTTAATCTTATAAATAGATGAACTGTTTTTTTTGCTTCATTCTTTTTTCTCTCTCCCTTTTGCTCTCCTGTCTATCTGAACCCTAAAGCGTTTTACGTTTGGAGATTTTATTACAATTTATGAGTGAGGTGCAAATCATGTGAGAGTGTGTGGGCACTTGTGTGTGAGGCGCGGTGCGAGTGAATTGTTTTATTTTCTCTAAGCCCGCGGTTTGCGCCCGCGACAGTGAACCTGAAATACAATGACGCAATGATTAATAATGACGTAAACAGAATGACGTTATTTCGCTCCACTCTTCGTTACCTTGACCAAGTTTTTCCAATGGCAGACAAAGAAAGGGTGGCGCCTGATCAGACAGATTGATGACATCACTGATCAGTACACACCGCCGTGACAGTTGCCGAATTCACATTCTACATCTAATAAACATGTCCCAGTCTATTATTCAAACTTGAAAATAAAGAGCCATTACTTCCACATAAATCTTCCGAATTTCTTGACCAAAAGCACACGAGTTACCTCGTCATAGAAAGGTGTGAATATAATAACATTTGTGAATAATCACACTTCCTTCCAACAAACACGACCACACCGGCCAACACAAGAGTGACAGGAGACAGTGTTAGATTCAGTGTACAGCGTCATTCTTACCACTGAGCCTCATCGGCCAGGATGTGCACGCGTCCGTGTGTCTGTGCGTGTTGACACAGCTCCTCCACCCAGGCCTGCACTTTCTTCTCGCCTTCCCCTGTCCAGTGATACTGTCCTTCATAGTCTCTATACCGTACCCCCGCCATGTTGACGAGCTGCACGCTGCCGGCTCCCTGTCCGGCCGTCTCTCTCACCTGATGACCCACAAGGTAAGCAGCAGCAGCGCCATCATCACTCGTCTGAAGAACGAAGACTGTGGCGCAGCCCTTCCTCAGCAGAAACAAACCTTTTATTATCAAGACTATGCTTTTTGAAGTGCCCGTCGGGCCCCAGAGGATTTTCACGTCCACGTCGTAGTCGTCTGGCGGCTCCTCCAAGACTTGAAACTGCTGCGGGAACAAAGCAATACATGTCGTTGGTCGACCATGCTCCATTCCAACAGCGTGAACAAGATGGCCCTGGGTCCACAGCTGTAGTCGTGGCTGTCTGCTGAGGAATAGCTCAATCGTTGTCAGTGGTATGGAGAATCTGTCAGCATACACATTTACACACATTATTAGGTATAATTATATCACACACACAGGCACAACACACACACACACACACACACACACACACACGCACACACACACACATACACACACACACACACACACACACACACACACAAACACACACATGCACCAACCCACACGCAACGTGTAAATGTAAGCGAAAGGTTATGCAAAAATACACATCTGAACATGTCATTTAAGGCATAAAAATTACAGTAGATGACTAGAGAGAGAGAGAGAGAGAGAGAGAGAGAGAGAGAGAGAGAGAGAGAGAGAGAGAGAGAGAGAGAGAGAGAGAGAGAGAGAGAGAGAGAGAGAGAGAGAGAGACAGACAGACAGACAGACAGACAGACAGAGAGACAGAGAGGTCGGGGGGAGGGGGGGGTCTTGAGAAACAAAGAAAGAAAGATAGATGACGTTAGGCCAAGTAATAATAAACGTGCGTGCGTGCGCTTCACCGATATGATAGTTGATACAGCTATGCAACAGTACCTGGCAACCAACTGTGTGTAGGTAGCTGTATCCATGGCATGGTCCCCGCCCTCATTCCGTTCCAAGCTCGCCCTCCACCACGCGTCGAGCCTTGTCTGGTCAGCCATGTCGTCCTCACAAAGACATACCTGGCTGACATTCCGACCTGACTCGACGCTGAGGCCTTCCTGCAACTCCTGTAACTGAGGTCAACACACACGGACTGTAAACAATGCGGGAAATGGCACAAGGGGTGGTTTAATACACGATGCACACACAGACAGTGTAACATTAGGCCTACCTGAGTTGGAAATCTCTTCATTCCTGCTTTAGTGTTTACCAGCCTAAAAGACAACTTTCTGGACAAAAGCAAACCATCTTTTCGGAAAATAGTTTCCCGTTTGTGGTGACGCGCATTAGGCTACGTTAAGTACAAGTGACGTCGTTTTCGCGACAAAAAAAATGACGTCTACTATTCCATGGCACTGTTCTTAGAGCTCCAGTGAAAAATAAAAAGCAAATGCTCATTTGACTCGCCTTCGTCTTGTCCCACAACAATGTAACCCGCCACCCCCTCCACCTTTTAGGACCCCCCTCCCCCATGGAAGACTCCCGCCACCACCCCTCCCACAAGAGTCCCTCCCTTCTTATACAACCACCCCCTTTATGCCCGACCTCCCCCAATAAGACCCTTTTTGTTTTTAAAGATTGTTTGTTCATAACCTCTGTGAGCTAACCCACATTTAAGACTTTACCCCAATAAAAAACAAAACAATATAAAATTCCTCTTTCACTTTCAGCTTCATAAATTAAATGTTCAAGAGAAACGTTGGCATCAGAATAATCGACAAAAACTTGATCAAAAGTGTGACCTGTAATATTCCAGATATGTTCAGTGGTGATCATCTTGTCCAGCAAACATGTCCATGCTATTACTGTGAACATTTACGAAACAAGCTACATTTTGGTCATGTCTGCTGCTTAATAACACCTACAATTGTGGGAAATGTGGAGGCTTTGTTTCCAAAATATCTGAAACAAAACTCAACTTAAAAAGTTGAAGAGCATGACCCCGCTGTGACCCCAACATTTGACGAAGGTCAATCGAATCGGGGTCAAATCGGAAGATTATCACATACCAGAAGTCTGAAAATGTTTAAAGGTCTAGCTTCAAAATCATCCCAGATAATCTTAACGTTAATTTTTGTGATCGGACATACGGACGGACACTGCACACAGTGTGTGGACTAAGAGCATAGCGCTATGAACTAGCCCTTACTTTACGTTGGTGAACAAAGCTCTCTCTCTCTCTCTCTCTCTCTCTCTCTCTCTCTCTCTCTCTCTCTCTCTCTCTCTCTCTCTCTCTCTCTCTCTCTCTCTCTCTCTCTCTCTCTCTCTCTCTCTCTCTCTCTCTCTCTCTCTCTCTCTCTCTCTCTCTCTCTCTCCTGCGTGCGTCTGTTTTTGCGTGTGTGAGCGAGTGTAGGTCAAGTGTTAACTTACATCGCTCATGTTTCCCAGCACCTCCTCCAGACAGCGTCTCGTTGTGTCGGGCAGGACAATGGCCTGGTGGAGGGCTGGCTGTGTGACCAGGTCACCCAGAACAGAGCGCCTCACAACATCTCTGGCTTGCTTCAGGTACGCAGCGGCCTTCTTTAGTTCTTCTTGAACTGCAAGGGGGTCGTCTTCTGTCTGAGGTATGATTGCCGCCATCATTATCCCACGCTCGCGATGTATGACGATCAGGTCAACAAAGTCCTCCTTCAGGTTCAACGGCTCTGCTTTGACGCTGTTCGTGTTCCTGGCGGCTGCACCAGTATAGATGCTTTGGGTATCAGCACCATATACACCAAGTTTAGCTTGAGTCAGAATTACCATAATTTCTTTTTCCCTCGCGGCTTTGTCCTTTATCTGATTCATGCAGTGGTGGACATTTTTCAGCACTCTGTCTATGCGGACAGTGTCCCTGACCTCTCTACTCTCATCTATGTCTATTTGTTGCTGTGTTTTCAGTACCTGGATTCTCTCACTTTCTCCGGTATATGCCATTCTCTCATGCACAGTGTCCATGTGAGCCGGGGGGATTATGTATGATTCGCTCTCAAGGTGAGGGAACCAGGCGTTGAGAAACTCTCTCTGGAATCCAAGACATGATGATGTACTGTCTGCTCACTTCTAGTATCATTCACAACCTACGTCAACTATGAAGACGGTGAAAATACAGACACCAAATGTGACCCTCCACCACGGAACGAGTCGCATGTCACCTTTTCATGATTTTCATATTTTTACATTTTCCTGAAGAGTTTTTTATGCTCTATCCAGTGGTGAAAACCGTTTTAGAAAAGAGCGAAAACTGATTGAGTTATAAGCCTGTGACTAAGGTGACCCTCACACTGTTACCAGACACTCCCCGGACTTATATTAAGCCTAGCGCAGAACCGCGTGAGGTGACATGCGACTCATTTCGTGGTGGAGGGTCACAAATAGGGACTTATGTCTGGTTGGTGGTTCACACAATATTTGCCTACAACACAGCAGATAATTTTTTTTTTTAAAGTTGCTCTATATGATGTAAATTCAAAATGAAAAACAAAAACAAGGAAAACAACAACAACAACAACAACAATAACAACAACAACAACAACACAAAAAGAGTCAAACTAATGAGAATGCACCTTATTCATTTGAAACATAACTTCAAGTCTTAAAATATGAGGTTTCGGTGGGTGGTTTTTTTTCCGAGATGAATTTACCTCATGGTCTGACAACCTTAACACTTGGTCCTCTGATTCCTGTGATCTTGCCATCAAGGGCGGGGCAGGAGAGGCAGCCTGATTCCCCGGTGACCCAGAGGTACTGCACGGCGGAGCACATTCCACAGCCGGTCCCTGTGTGATGTGCATGATATAACCGTCACTTCTGTCATAGCACTGTTCATTAAATGTAATGATCATGATATTACTGTCATTTCTGTCCTAGCACTGTGCATGTATGTACTACTACTATGCATGATATTACCGTCACTTCTAGTTCTTTCATAGCGATGTTCATATGTGTGGTTTGCATAATATTACCATCAATTCTGTCATAGCGCTGTTCATGATTATGAGTTGTGTGCATGATATTACCGTCACTTCTGTCATAGCGCTGTTCATAATAATGAGTTGTGTGCATGATAATTATGACCGTCACTTCTGTCATAGCGTTGTTTTAGATAGTGTGACTCACCTTATTGCCATGCAATAGTATGTGAACGTGTTTCCTCACATGGTACTCAGAAAAAATGTTTAAACATTATTTCATTTTCCTGTGCGCTTGTGGACCAAAACGCCCATGTTCACTCATGGTTTTGCACGAAGAGGATTGAATGTGCTTGGCCGTATGTTGCGTCGGCCATATACTTATACTCTACTCTGTGTCGTGGGATGCATGCTTGGTATTTTCATGTTTCTATAATTCACTGACATGGATTTCAGGATCTTTACCATTTTTATCTCCACAAAATGGGGGCAGTGGGAGGGGGGAGGGGGTGGAGGGGCAAGCAGGTATGCTAATAAAGTGATCCGGGAGATCGGAACATCTCTTCTCTTTATCAAGCAGGTGGCGGGGTCCCAAACACTCAACCATCAACTTGGCTGTTGCGATCGTCATCAATGAGGAATGTTCAGTCTATTTGCATTTATCGACACTGAAACGGACAATGCATGTATACGACCCCCAACAAATTGACAGATTAGATCGGCCGTGTAGGAGCTGAGGGGGAGGGGAGGGGGGCAGGAGAGACAGAGATAGACAGACAGAGATAGACAGACAGAGATAGACAGACAGAGATAGACAGACAGAGATAGACAGACAGAGATAGACAGACAGAGATAGACAGACAGAGATAGACAGACAGAGATAGACAGACAGAGATAGACAGACAGAGATAGACAGACAGAGATAGACAGACAGATAGACAGACAGAGATAGACAGACAGAGATAGACAGACAGAGATAGACAGACAGATAGACAGACAGAGATAGACAGACAGAGATAGACAGACAGAGATAGACAGACAGAGATAGACAGACAGAGATAGACAGACAGAGATAGACAGACAGAGATAGACAGACAGAGATAGACAGACAGAGATAGACAGAGATAGACAGACAGAGATAGACAGACAGAGATAGACAGACAGAGATGGGTTGGTTGGCTGGTTATTGTTTGTTGTTTAATGTGCCTACAACCTGTGGCCATCACGATAAAATAGTAGACGGTTCTATAAACCGCATGTCTTGTAACGCTTCTTTCGTTAAATCTTGTTGAAAATCTTAATATCCTTTAAAACTATTGGAGAGAGAGAAAGAGAGAGAAAGCGAGAGAGAGAGAGAGAGAGAGAGAGAGAGAGAGAGAGAGAGAGAGAGAGAGAGAGAGAGAGAGAGAGAGAGAGAGAGAGAGAGAGAGAGACAGAGAGAGAGAGAGAGAGAGAGAGAGAGAGAGAGAGAGAGAGAGAGAGAGAGAGTACACCGCTACCCAAGACGTACCAGATCAACGGCGCAATTCGAACAGCACTGAGCAGCACAGTTGGTACAGCAGCTGCAGTTCGCACGGCAGTCACACCCCCCTTGCCTGATGCACCGGCAGCACGCCTGGAGAGTACATTGCGAGTGTCCTCTGTTGTTGTGAGAATGTACGTGCTGTATGTCTACAGTGCCCTGAGCACTCAGACAGCACACTGACAGGCCTCATAATCATGTCCACAGTGCTCAGAGCACTCAGACAGCAAACTGACAGGCCTCATAATCATGTCTACAGTGCTCAGAGCACCCAGACAGCAAACTGACAGGCCTCATAATCATTTCTACAGGGCTCAGAGCACTCAGACAGCAAACTGACAGGCCTCATAATCATGTCTACAGTGCTCAGAGCACTCAGACAGCAAACTGACAGGCCTCATAATCATTTCTACACTTCACAGACCACGAGAGAAGAGACGTCTTCAAAAAAGTATAACATGCAAACACCATGTAGTTTCTGCTTTGCAAGAAACCTTAAAAGAGGGGACAGAAGGAAACGAATGCCCATTTGCGTTAAGACACTGGAGCCTTATTACAATGAGCGGTAAGAAATGATGAAATGATGACACTGAAACCTAAAGAATAAACTGAACAGCCGGTGACATGTAAACCAATGAAGCGTAAGCCCCTATTGTATTGCATTAGTACGAGGGGGACTGATTATAATTTGCAACCTGGGCAAACTAATGAAGTCACTACTTTGCTTTTTTCATTTCATCAAAGACCAGTTTTGGGAAGACTTGTGTCAACACAAATTACTTGATTCCGTGCAACCGTCTTCGTTCAATGCTATAAAATGTCCAGTAAGGGTGATGGGTCTCCTGACAGCAGTGTTGACTTTTCGCGAAGAGATTTTCGAGCTGTGATGTATTATGGTTGCTGCCAGGGAAACTCTTTTTAATAGTGCTTTTTAAATGTAAAATAATGTTTTAGAAATCAATCTTCATCGAAAGCCACTGTTTTTAGGTGGTTCAGACAGTTCATTACTGGCGCGTGGACGTTAGAAAACGTTGACCGTTGTGGTCGAATGGCAACAATCGTTTCCCCAGAAAACGTTTCCAGGGTAGATTCCTTGATTGAGATGGACCCAAAAATGATATACGCTGAAATACATTATATAAAATGAAGAGTTATATAATCGTGAAGTCTCACTCGTAGTTTTCACAGCTGCTGTGGCCCAAGGAAACGTTGTAACCGTTGGGTGCCCCATAACCTTTGTCAAGAGCAACAGCGGGGTAGGGTGGACTGGTGCACCCATATGCTAATAACATTTGCCGG